>NC_084552.2:59692832-59730332 GCF_033978685.3 Nerophis lumbriciformis
ACTTTTTCAAAACAGCTTCCAGGTTCGAAAAGCTTTTTTCTGGTTGCATGGAGATGGCCACAAATTAATTCTCAATTATTTATATATATATATATATATATATATATATATATATATATATATATATAGCGTATTTTTCGGATTATAAGTTGCAGTTTCTTTCATAGTTTGGCCGGGGGTGCGACTTATACTCAGGAGCGACTTATGTGTGAAATTATTAACACATTACCGTAAAATATCAAATAATATTATTTAGCTCATTGACGTAAGAGACTAGACGTATAAGATTTCATGGGATTTAGCGATTAGGAGTGACAGATTGTTTGGTAAACGTATAGCATGTTCTATATGTTATAGTTATTTAAATGACTCTTACCATAATATGTTATGTTAACATACCAGTTGGTTATTTATGCCTCATATAACGTAGACTTATTCAGCCTGTTGTTCACTATTCTTTATTTATTTTAAATTGCCTTTCAAATGTTAATTATTTGTGTTGGGTTTTATCAAATAAATTTCCCCAAAAAATGCGACTTATATATGTTTTTTTCCTTCTTTATTATGCATTTTCGGCAGGTGCGACTTATACTCCGGTGCGACTTATGCTCCGAAAAATACGGTGTATATATATATATATATACATATATATATATATATATATATATTTTTATTTTTTTTAATGTTTTTATTTTATCGCGATTTGGATGTGAATCAATTTTAACAGTATAGATTTTAATTTAATATTTCCAAATTTTATGTAACATTGACTAAAAAATGACTAAAACATTACAATACCTTTACAGTATATTTCACAGCATTGAAGTGTTATTTCACAGTAACATATTGTGATAAAAAGTTACTGTAACATGACTACAAGTGACTAAATAAATTACGATACCCTTATATTTCACAGCAGTTTGCTGTTATTTCACCGTAAAATACCGTTGTCAAAAGTTACTGTAACATGACAACAAATGACTGTAAAAATGACAAAACCCACTTCACTTTTTACAAATTCCACAGCAATTAACTGTAATTTCACAGTGAAATACTGTAATCAAAATTTACCGTAACACGACAACAAATGACTGTAAAACATATTGATACCCTTTTATTGCACAGCAATAAACTGCTATTTAAAATACTGTAATTACAAATTACTGCAACATTACAAGAAATGACGAAAAATTACGATACCTTCAAATGTAACTTTTTACAATACCCTTGTATTACACAGCAACTAACTCCTTTATTTCACATTAAAAATAATCGTAATTTACTGTAACGTGACAACAAATGACTATACAAATTACGATATCCTTACATTTCACAGCAACTAACTCTTCTTTCACAGTAAAATACTGTAATAGTAATTTACTGTAACGTGACAACAAATGACTATACAAATTACGGTATCCTTATATTTTTCAGCAACTAACACTTATTTCACTTTAAAAAACTAATCATAATTTACTGTAACATGACAACAAATTAATATACAAATTACGATCTCCTTATATTTTACAGCAATTAACTCTTATTTCACAGTAAAATACTGTAATAGTAATTTACTGTAACATGACAACAATGCTCCCCGTCAAATGCAGAGAATAATTTCGCCACATCTAGTGTGTGTGTGACAATCATTGGTACTTAAACTTAACTTTAACTTAACAAATGACTATACAAATTACGATACCCTTATATTTTACAGCAACTAACACTTATTTCACTTTAAAAAACTAATCGTAATTTACTGTAACATGACAACAAATTAATATACAAATTATGATCTCCTTATATTTTACAGCAATTAACTCTTATTTCACAGTAAAATACTGTAATAGTAATTTACTGTAACATGACAACAATGCTCCCTGTCAAATGCAAAGAATAATTTCGCCACATCTAGTGTGTGTGTGACAACCATTGGTACTTAAACTTAACTTTAACTTAACAAATGACTATACAAATTACGATACCCTTATATTTTACAGCAACTAACACTTATTTCACTTTAAAAAACTGTCGTTCTAATTTACTGTAACATGACAACAAATGACTATACAAATTACAATATCCATATATTTTACAGCAATTAACTCTTATTTCACAATAAAATACTGTCATTCTAATTTACTATAACATGACAACAAATGACTATTAAAATTACGATATCCTTATATTTTACAGCAATTAACTTATTTCAAAGTATAAGTGAAGTGAAGTGAATGATATTTATATAGCGCTTTTCTCTAGTGACTCAAAGCGCTTTTACTTAGTGAAAGCCAATATCTAAGTTACATTTAAACCAGTGTGGGTGGCACTGGGAGCAGGTGGGCAAAGTGTCATAATACTGTAATCAAAATTTACTGTAACATAACAAATGACTGTAAAAAAAAAAAAAATTACAATAACCTTATATTTCACAGCAATTAACTGTCGTTTCACATTAAAATACCGCGTAACCACAGTCTTCAGTAATATCACAAGAATACTGTGAATTCAAAACGGACTTATCTCCTAAGGCACTGGCCCTCAACCTTTTTGTAACTGCGGACCGGTCAACGCGGGGGGGGGGGGGGGGGGGGGGGGGTATTTATTTTTTTGTCATAAAAAAAAATACAATCATGTGTGCTTACGGACTGTATCCCTGCAGACTGTATTGATATATATTGATATATAATGTAGGAACCAGAATATTAATAACAGAAAGAAACAACCCTTTTGTGTGCATGAGTGTAAATGGGGGAGGGAGTTTTTTTGGGTTGGTGCACTAATTGTAAGTGTATCTTGTGTTTTTTATGTTGATTTAATTAAAAAAATATATTTTTATTTTTTTTTATTTTTTTATTCTTGTGCGGCCCGGTACCAATGGATCCACGGCCCGGTGGTTGGGGACCACTGTCCTAAGGGGTTCCATAAACTATGTTGCACACTCTGTACAGTACGTGGCGGTATGTTGTTAAACCGAGAGAGTAATTATCAATAAAATGACAATTGTGAAGTTACAGCACATAGTTGTAATTTTATCGTAATGAACCGTAAAATCACAGCTCTACATTTACAGTGAGTTGCTGTAAAGATATTTCACACTCATTTCCTGTAAATGTGACTGTGAAAGTAATGCAATGATGTGAATTTCCATTTTTTACAAACATATAATGAACAACAACATCTTTTCTACAATATTTTTCATCAGTACGGCAATGTATCAATTAGTTCTGTCAAGCCAATCAAAAATAATCACACTTTTGAATTTGGATTAATCACAGGTTATTACTCGCTTGCCTAATTTAAACTAACTTAAAAAAGATCCCTATATACAATTTTACTGTCACAACGTCACCCAGAAACAGCACTAGTATCACTATTGTGTTGTAAATGTGCAAGTGTACGAGAGGACAATCATTAAATATTTCTCTTCCTCCTATCCAGGAGATCGCAAAAAGCCGCCGCCTGACCAGGGCTCAGAAAATCTGCAAAGACTCCTCCCACCCCCACCAAGGACTGTTTTCACTGCTGGACTCTAGAAAGAGGTTCCGCAGCCTCCGAAGCAGAACCTGCAGGTTCTGTAACAGCTTCTTCCCTCAAGCCGTAAGACTCTTGAACGCATCATAATTAAATTATCCCTTCAACTCCCCCAAAATGGATTAACTCGCTGGAATAAAAAAGAATATAACTTATATCCATAAACATGGACGAAAAAGTGCAATATATTTATCTGTACAGTAATCTATTTTTTTATTTATATATATTTATTTATTAGGGCCCGCATGGCCCATTGTATATGCAATGGGACATAAGGACCTATTGTATTTGTAAGGTTTTATTCTTTATTCTTTTTCTTCCGCTGCCTCTTTGAGCACTAATTTGACCCACTTAACATGCTTCAAAACTCACCATATTTGACCCACACATCAAGACCTGCGAAAATGGTCTTTTAATAAAAAAAACGAACCGCAAAAATCAAAATTGTGCTCTAGCGCCCCCTAGGAAAAAAAAAAACTAGACTGCCTGTAACTCCCACTAGGAAGGTCGGAAAGACATGAAACAAAAACCTCTGACTTAGACCTAGTTTTCATAATTGTATATCTTTGGCCAAAAATCAACAGGAAGTTGGCAATTCCCCCTTCAAGACAAAAAAGTACTAAAAACAGACACTTTTGCCTCTTTGAGCTGTAATTTGACCCCCTTAACATGCTTCAAAACTCACCAAACTGAACGCACACATCAGGACTGGCAAACATTGCGATCTAAAAAAAAAACCTAACCCCAAATCTCAAAATTGCGCTCCACTGCAATTTTTTAATAAAACGCAAAAAAACCTGCTCCTCGGAAGAAAAAAATGACAAAACTGCCTGTAACTCCCACTGGGAAGGTCGGAGAGACATGAAACAAAAACCTCTATGTAGGTCTCACTTAGACCTACATTTCATAAATTGACAACCCTACAGCAAAAATCAACAGGAAGTTTGCTATTCCCCCTTCAAAACACATTTTTTGTAAAAACCGGTCACCTTCCTTCAAAAACGAACTCCTCTGAGCGCGTTTGTCGTTTCGCCTTCAAACTAACACAGGAGAGAGATTGAACCCTTGTGATTACAATGACAGAAGCGCTTTTTTTCTAACTGCTCCGGTTTTGATTTTATGACCCTTCAAATACCCGCTGCGCTGATGCTGCTGCGCTGCTGTTTTTTTAAGATGGCTGCTTAAAAGCAGGAAGCACCAACGTGCCCACACAATGCAGACAAAGTAGGTACACTAGACAAAAGTCTTGGGACACTTCAGACTAAAAGTACACAAAAGTATTGGGACACTTAGGACTATAACTGGACAAAAGTATTGGGACAGTTAGGACTAGCACCTGCCAAATACGCGGGCCCGACCAATGCTGCTTGCAGCTTTAATTTGATATATTATTTATTTATATATGCACCTTATTGCTTTTTTATCCTGCACTACCATGAGCTTATGTAACGGAATTTCGTTCTTATCTGTGCTGTAAAGATAAATAAAAAGGAAGTCGAAGTCTAAAAATCCTCCTCAGAACCAATGTCCTCTGCAGTGGATGTTTGTGTTTTGCTATTCTTTGTTTTCAGCCTTTATAACTCAGACAAAAGAAATAGATTAAAACCAAGTGTCCACTGCAGAGGACGTTGGTTCTCAGGAGGATATTGTGCAGGTGCTAATGCGCTCATTTGCAACTTTTTTACATGACCTCTGTGCGTGTAAAACGAGAGCAGAGTGAAAGTGTGACCTCTTGTGTGTCTCCATCAGGCCAAGAGACGGCGAGCACGTGGCGCACAGGAAGTACTCCCGCACAATTGTATCCCTCCCTTTCTTTCTGTAACCGTGCATGTGTTTCCTCCTGAGATGGACGGCACGCCGCGGGACACGAGGAGGACTTGAACTGTCCTTTGGGGTGAGGTAGTAGGTTGTATAGTTTTTAGGGTACTTCCCAAGCTGTCAGATGACTATACAACTTACTGTCTTTCCTTAAGCGACCGTAAAGGCAGCGCCTTCATTCCTGCACCGTCCCAAGTTTTTTCTTTTTCCATCTTCCAATGAAAGCTACTGGAAATATTGAACTGTGCTTTTTATAACGCATCTGCACTTTTTGTGGAAATGGATCATTAAAAAAGTGGACATCATGTGTCTCGGATGAGCTCAAAACAGGTTAGTATTTGTTTACACCTACTGTTTGTTTTTGTTGTAACACGGCTGATTGGTGGTGTTCGTACAGGGTGAGGTAGTAGGTTGTGTGGTTTCAGGGTTGAGATTTTACCCCATCAGGAGTTAACTATACAACCTACTGCCTTCCCTGGAGGGCAGCAATACGACGTCCCGCCTACTCCAAAACGCTGCATCAAATCGAGCAGGATATGTTGTCAATGATGGTGAGTTCATATGTGCTTGAAGCTGTGCATTTTGATTGGAAGCTGAATAAAGAATACAAAGAAAGTTGGACTCATTGCCTTAACCTCTAAAGGCCTTCGTGGCCACATGCGTGGACAGCACCTTTTAGCTCTTATTTCCAAAATTGTGTACACTACTGAATCGGGGTCTTATGGTGACATATGGACACTTATACTGCTATCTGGTGGGGTCAGAAGAGTAGAACATCAAAAAATAAAAATGTGCATGTCACTACACATGAAGTACACGTTTGTGCACTTACGGACTAAGTACATCATATTAAAAGATCATTTTTATTCTAATTAGGGTCCAATAAGCAGAGAAATGTAAAAAAAGCATGTAGACAAACAGCTTGGGGCTTAAGAGGTTAATGAGCTCATAGTGAAGCTATAATCTGTTTTGTTCAGATTGGAAAACATTTAGTCTCGTGTAAATGTGTGGTGTTATACACTCTCTTCCGGTAGAGGGCGCCATAAACAAATAACTCAATAGGTTTTATGAGCCATTTTGCCTTATTTGCGGTCTAGTAAAAGCTTCATTTTTGACAAATTTGTGCTTTGTTTTAAAGATGTGATATTTGGTTTTACACTATATGAACAAACATTTGAAAAGGAATTTTACCTTTGCAACCTCATTATAAGTTTTATATTCATAAATGTAAGTTTCTCAATACCCGACCTGTCTTTTGTGCCTTTAAAAAAAAAGAGAACTTTACATTAAAACACTCTCTATCTCTAACGACCAAAACGCTGTGAAAACGATTATGCCATACTTGCCAACCCTCCCGAATTTTCCGGGAGACTCCCGAAATCCAGCGCCTCTCCCGAAAACCTCCCGGGACAAATATTCTCCCGAAAATCTCCCGATTTTCAGCCGGAGCTGGAGGCCACGCCCCCTACAGCTCCATGCGGACCTGAGTGAGGACAGCCTTTTTTCACGACGGGAGGACAACTGGGTGACAAGAAATAAATCATCCAGTCTAGAGATAAATTGTATTATTATGTTTATCTTACCTACAAATAAATATATTTATTAATAATAAAAAATAAAAAAATAAATACATTTTTATTATATTTTGCTAAAAACAACAAAATTAATTGTATTTTTTCTGACTCCTTATTACATCCAGGCATTAGAATTATACATTAAAATAAACATATTTGAAATAATTAATTTTAAATTATCTTAATAATTCATTTAAAATGACCATATTTAATTATTAAAATAATTGCTTGTTTATCAAAGACTTTAGCATTTTATTCATTACATTTTGAAGCTCTCAGAAGCCAAGTTATGTTATATTCCTTAAGATTTATTTATGCAAGTTTGAAGTATCAATTATCTAAACACAGTTTTGTTTGCATATTTTCAGGATGTAGATATATATATATATATATATATATATGTCAATATACTCCTCCCCTCTTAACCACGCCCTCAACCACGCCCTGCCCCACCCCCGACCACGCCCCCACCCCCCACCTCCCGAAATCGGAGGTCTCAAGGTTGGCAAGTGTGTACCTCTAACAACCAAAAAGCTGTGAAAACGATGATGCTGCGTTCCAAATTTAAGTTATTTACTGAAATTAGAGTGTCCGCCCTGAGATGGGTAGGTTGTGAGTTCAAACCCCGGCCGAGTCATACCAAAGACTATACAAATGGGACCCATTACCTCCCTGCTTGACACTCAGCATCAAGGGTTGGAATTGGGGGTTAAATCGCCAAAATGATTCCCGGGCGCGGCCACCGCTGCTGCTCACTGCTCCCCTCACCTCCCAGGGGGTGATCAAGGGTGATGGGTCAAATGCAGAGAATAATTTCGCCACACCTAGTGTGTGTGTGACAATCATTGGCACTTTAACTTTAACTTAACTTTAAATTGAGTGAGCCTATGGCTTTGCACTTTGTTTATTTTACATATATATATATATATATATATTTTTTTTTGCATTCTATTTTAGTTACTTTGAATTTATAACCGGGGCAGCGCGGTGAAAGAGGGGTTAGTGCATCTGCCTCACAATACGAAGGTCCTGAGTAGTCCTGGGTTCCATCCCAGGCTTGGGATCTTTCTGTGTGGAGTTTGCATGTTCTCCCCGTGACTGCGTGGGTTCTACTCCGGCTTCCTCCCACCTCCAAAGACATGCACCTGGGGATAGGTTGATTGGCAACACTAAAATTGGCCCTAGTGTGTGAATGTTGTCTGTCTATCTGTGTTGGCCCTGCGATGAGGTGGCGACTTGTCCAGGGTGTACACCGCCTTCCGCCCGATTGTAGCTGAGATAGGCTCCAGCGCCCCCCGTGACCCCGAAGGGAATAATCGGTAGAAAATGGATGGATGGATGGAATTTATAACCCCCTGGCGCTGCTTTGTACTGTTTTGTACTATTTTTGTAATTATTTTGATTATTGTTTCTTGTCTGTTTTGTAAATGTTGAAATTTATAAATAAAAGTTTAAAAAAACAACAAAAAAACGAGAAATAAATAAATAAAATAAAATAAAAGATTAATTTAAAAAAACATATTTTGTAATCTTATTTTCCCCCCTCATAGCTGTATTTTTTTTTTTTTAACATTATTGTCTGTCTATCTGTGTTGGCCCTGCGATCAATTAGCGACTTGTCCAGGGTGTACCCCGCCTTCCGCCCGATTGTAGCTGAGATAGGCTCCAGCGCCCCCCGCGACCCCGAAGGGAATAATCGGTAGAAAATGGATGGATGGATGGAATTTATAACCCCCTGGCGCTGCTTTGTACTGTTTTGTACTATTTTTGTAGTTATTTTGATGATTGTTTCTTGTCTGTTTTGTAAATGTTGAAATTTATAAATAAAAGTTTAAAAAAAAAAAAAAAACGAGAAAAAAATAAATAAAATAAAATAAAAGATTAATTTAAAAAAACATATTTTGTAATCTTATTTTCCCCCTCATAGCTGTATTTTTTTTTTTTAACATTATTGTCTGTCTATCTGTGTTGGCCCTGCGATGAGGTGGCGACTTGTCCAGGGTGTACCCCGCCTTCTGCCCGATTGTAGCTGAGATAGGCTCCAGCGCCCCCCGCGACCCCAAAGGGAATAATCGGTAGAAAATGGATGGATGGATGGAATTTATAACCCCCTGGCGCTGCTTTGTACTGTTTTGTACTATTTTTGTAGTTATTTTGATGATTGTTTCTTGTCTGTTTTGTAAATGTTGAAATTTATAAATAAAAGTTTAAAAAAACAACAAAAAAACGAAGAAAACCCCCCCCCAAAAAATAAAATAAAAGATTAATTTCAAAAAACATATTTTGTAATCTTATTTTTCCCCCTCATAACTGTATTTTTTTTTTTTAACATTATTGTCTGTCTATCTGTGTTGGCCCTGCGATGAGTTGGCGACTTGTCCAGGGTGTACCCCGCCTTCCGCCCGATTGTAGCTGAGATAGGCTCCAGCGCCCCCCGCGACCCCAAAGGGAATAATCGGTAGAAAATGGATGGATGGAATTTATAACCCCCTGGCGCTGCTTTGTACTGTTTTGTACTATTTTTGTAATTATTTTGATGATTGTTTCTTGTCTGTTTTGTAAATGTTGAAATTTATAAATAAAAGTTAAAAAAAACAACCAAAAAATAAAATAAAAGATCAATTTAAAAAAACATATTTTGTAATCTTATTTTTCCCCCTCATAGCTGTATTTTTTTTTTTTTTTTTTTTTTTTTTACATTATCGCACGGCGGATTTATATCAAAACTCAATACAACTCGTTAAATAATACATTCATAACCTTTTGTTTTTTATGCATTTAGTGTTGTTTCCGAGTAATTGCAACATATCGGTAGAATTAGAAAGACGTTATTTAGTGTCTGTCTCGTGTCAGCTGACCAAGAAGCCTTTTTGTAAACAGGAAGTAGGACATCTATACCGGAAGTGGCTTGCTTTTCCCTTCCATCCCTTTTAGCAATGTTTAATACGACCACGTCCTTTTATTTAGTCAATTAGAATCATCCGACCCAAATAAACGTCTGTCTTGCGTATCCGACCGTTGTTTTACGTTTTTGTATTAACAATACCCGGGGAGCGCGTGTGGTTCCTCTTGGGCTGTGATTGGCTGAAACAATAGGTGTGTCAGGAGGGTGTGCGCGTGCGGAGGGTTCTTTTCGCTTCCTCCCTCCCCTTCTGCTTTGTCTGACGTCACTTCCTGTTCAAGGACGACAAGAGGGAGCGAAATGGACGGACAGACCACACGGAGATAAAAAAAAAGAAAAAAAAAAGAAAAAAAAAATAGAAGCTGCGCCGAAAACTTCTCCTTCCTTGTCCGCTGCGCACAACCAACCCCGACCGGAAGTCTGGAAATGCTCGGGAACCAAATCTCTGCGGTAAAACGAAACATTCCAACTTTGCTCTTCTTACGTAAGAGGATTTTCCTGCGTTGTCTCTCGTCACTTTTTGTCAAGTTTGCCTCCGAAACAAGTGTCGAGTTGATTATTCTGAATACATTGTTATTATCGTCATGTTTTGGAATGACCTTGTCAACGCAGCATGCTTTGGGTTCGGACGGTAAACAAATGGAAGCTCCTTCATTCGCAGGTGCAAGAAATGCTTCAAAATAAGGGCACGTACAGAGAGATTGGACACTTTACAAGCTTCCTCTCCTCTTGTGCCCTAAAGATAGACTCTAGCATCTATGAGGGAAGTAAAACAATACCTGATGAGGGGATGGGAAGAAGAACACTATGTCCTTGTTTTTTTTTAACAATATGTTTACTAGGGCTGTGAATCTTTGGGTGTCCCACGATTCGATTCAATTCAACACGATTCTCGATTCAAAAACGATATATTCCCGATTTAAAAGGATTCTCTATTCATTCAATACATAGGATTTCAGCAGGATCTACCCCAGTCTGCTGACATGCAAGCAGAGTAAAAAGCTTTTATAATTGTGTTATCAACTGATTGCAATAATGTAAATTTGTTTTAACTATTAAATGAACCAAAAATATGACTTATTTGATCTTTGTGAAAATATTGGACACAGTGTGTTGTCAAGCTTATGAGATGCGATGCAAGTGTAAGCCTCTTTTTTAAAATTTTTTATAAATGTCAATGAGGGATTTTTAATCACTGCTATGTTGAAATTGTAACTAATATTGATACTGTTGTTGATAATATTCATTTTTGTTTGACTACTTTTGGTTTGTTCTCCTCTCAATTGTTCTGTTTATTGCAGTTCTGAGTGTTGCTTGGTTTTGGAACTGGATTGCATTGTTATGGTATTGCTGTGTATTGTTTTGTTGGATTGATTATCCATCCATCCATCTTCTTCCGCTTATCCGAGGTCGGGTCGCGGGGGCAGCAGCCTAAGCAGGGAAGCCCAGACTTCCCTCTCCCCAGCCACTTCGTCCAGCTCTTCCTGTGGGACCCCGAGGCGTTCCCAGGCCAGCCGGGAGACATAGTCTTCCCAACGTGTCCTGGGTCTTCCCCGTGGCCTCCTACCGGTTGGACGTGCCCTAAACACCTCCCGAGGGAGGCGTTCGGGTGGCATCCTGACCAGATGCCCGAACCACCTCATCTGGCTCCTCTCCATGTGGAGGAGCAGCGGCTTTACTTTGAGCTCCCCCCGGATGACAGAGCTTCTCACCCTATCTCTAAGGGAGAGACCCGCCACCCGGCGGAGGAAACTCATTTCGGCCGCTTGTACCCGTGATCTTGTCCTTTCGGTCATAACCCAAAGCTCATGACCATAGGTGAGGATGGGAACGTGGATCGACCGGTAAATTGAGAGCTTTGCCTTCCGGCTCAGCTCCTTCTTCACCACAACGGATCGATACAGCGTCCGCATTACTGAAGACGCCGCACCGATCCGCCTGTCAATCTCACGATCCACTCTTCCCTCACTCGTGAACAAGACTCCGAGGTACTTGAACTATTGTTCTTTTTTTTTTTTTTTTATAAATGTCAATGAGGGATTTTTAATCACTGCTATGTTGAAATTGTAACTAATATTGATACTGTTGTTGATAATATTCATTTTTGTTTCACTACTTTTGGTTTGTTCTGTGTAGGGATGTCCCGATCCAGGTTTTTGCACTTCCGATCCGATACCGATACTGACCGATACCGATACTGACCGATACTGACCTATCCGAGCATGTATTAAAGTTTAAAGTTATTTAGCCTACTTAGTTGTCAGAATCATGTTGAAAAGGGTTTTAGTACTCTTGATAACAACTAGCCAGCTGAATTAGGGGAGTTTGAATAATACACAATGGTTGGTAACAAGAAACTGACCTGTTTATTCAAGGATAAACACAAAATAGACAAAATTATACATGACAAACAGAAATGGCATCATTGAACTAGGGCTGGGCGATATGGCCTTTTTTTAATATTGCCATATTTTAAGGCCATATTGCGATACACGATATATATCTCGGTATTTTGCCTTAGCCTTGAATGAACACTTGATGCATATAATCACAGCAGTATGATGATTCTATGTGTTTTGATTGATTGATTGAGACTTTTATTAGTAGGTTGCACAGTGAAGTACATATTCCGTACAATTGACCACTAAATGGTAACACCCCAATAAGTTTTTACACTTGTTTAAGTCGGGGTCCACTTAAATTGATTCATGATACAGATATATACTATCAGATATATACTATCATCATAATACAGTCATCACACAAGATAATCACATTGTTTATAATCCAGGGTGTGGAGGGGGGCGCCGGATGTAAGTGTCAAAAAGACAGCCAAAAGAGTTTGATATGAGAATAAATCTAAAGTTAAAATATAGGGTAGAAATGCACCCATTTGCAGGAAATGTAGTCTTGATTTTCAAAATGTTCTTTCAAGGCTTGCATGTCTACATTAAAACATTCTTCTTCATACTGCATTAATATATGCTACTTTTAAACTTCCATGCAGAGAAGGAAATCACAACTAAAAAAATCACTAATTTTTTCATACGGTGTTGATGTAGAAATGTTTGCCTCGGCATTTTGATGGTGTGGACGTGTGGCACCGAATGGAGATAAGCGTCTCGACAGACGTCACAATATTTGAACAATGATGACGAAAACTGTTTTCTCTGTCGTGTCCGTGTGTGGAAAATTGTTATGCGCTTATTTTTTTATTCGATTTTGTGCGTGGCATAGTTTTGCCGTGCGCAGAGGACGTTTGAGCAGGCGCGCACCTTAGCGGCTGCACTAGCATCACAGCTAACTTTAGCCATGCTGCTACCTCTCTGCTGGGAGAGGACGTATAGGTATGTGACGTATGACGTGGCAGTATGTGACGTGTGTAAGAAGGTGCGCTTGCTGTCTGTGAGAGGGAGACACAGGAAAGAGTGAGAAGAGCCTGTCGTGTACTGCCAGCAGCTAAAAGCAACTGCGTGAGAATCCATAGATTTGTGGATGTGTTGAAGGTGTGCTGGAAAATGCGGAACTGAAATAGGGAGCAGCAGAAAAGTGGAATGTATTATTTAAATCTGTTAAATCTGAGTTTTTTTTTTAAACTGGATCTTGATCGGCATTTTCCCATGCCTTGCCGATACGCATTTTTTGGCAAATATCGGCGGCCGATCCGATCCAAATATCGGATCGTGACATCTGTGTCGTGTATGTGTCTCCTCTCAATTGCTCTGTTTATTGCAGTTCTGAGTGTTCTGAGTTTGGTTTTGGAATTGTATTGCATTGTTATGGTATTGCTGTGTATTGTTTTGTTGGATTGATTAATTAAAAAAAAAAAAAAAAAAAAAATTAAAATGAGAATCGATTCTGAATCGCACAACGTGAGAATCGCGATTCGAATTCGAATCGATTTTTTCCCCCCACACCCCTAATGTTTACTAATAGTTTGGCGAGCTACATGAGAGTGGCGCTGCACAATAATAAACACAGCTCACTGTCAGGACATGTCTCAGCCAGTTTGGAATACCTTTATGTCTACATTGTTACCAAGGTTAAATCAGACTACATGTATGTCCGGAAATAATAACAGTAACATCTGCTGCAAGTCAATTATCGGAAGTACTGTATGTGGAGGAGCTCTAAAGGATGTCCTGGAGCCATCTAATGCAACAAAAAAAAAAACTCCCCCAAATATATATATATGTATATATCAGTGACGTGCAGTGAAGTTGATGGCTGGTGAGGCACTGACTTCATCACAGTCAGATTTACAAACATATGAACCCTAAAGAGTATCTTATTCACCATTTGATTGGCAGCAGTTAACGGGTTATGTTTAAAAGCTCATACCAGCATTCTTCCCTGCTTGGCACTCAGCATCAAGGCTTGGAATTGGGGGTTAAATCACCAAAAATGATTCCCGGGCGCAGCGCCGCTGCTGCCCACTGCTCCCCTCACCTCCCAGGGGGTGATCAAGGGGATGGGTCAAATGCAGACGACAAATTTCACCACACCTAGTGTGTGTGTGACAATCATTGGTACTTTAACTTAACTTTAACTTTACACATACAAACTGTAGCACACAAAAAAGCACATTTAATAAAAAAAATGTTATTATGGTCTTACCTTTTGTTGTGCTGGATAATTGAACCCCCTGATGGGAGTGTTATATCAACTAAAGCCCTCACTTCAACTTTCCACGTGCAAGATTGAATCTATTTAAAAAAGTGTAACCGAGGGTTTATAAATGTGGCCTATACTGTATGAAACTACAAAATAACAAACACGGAGGCTCCAGTTTACACGAGGACCACTTTATTTACCTTCTTTCAAAAACTTCCGCTCCACTCCAACGTGTCAAAATTCTGCTCTTAGCGCCTTCAAAATAAGAGCTCAAGGCATATACTGTATAACAGCGCTTAACAGGAACTTAACATCACAAAGAGGAAAGCCCATAAAAATAGGTTACAAAAGTTATTTAATAAGAAGCCAAAAAGTGCAAAAACAATAATGTTCGTGTTGGAGGAGTTGTGAATTAGATACACCTGCAGTCTGCAGGTGTACCTAATGTTGTGGCCCTGCAGTCATTCACAACTCCTCCAACACGAACATTATTGTTTTTGCACTCTTTGGCTTCTTATGAAATAACTTTTTTAAATAGATTCAATCTTGCACGTGGAAAGTTTAAGTGTGGGCTTTAGTTGATATAACACTCCCGTCAGGGGTTGCCGTGCATTCTACGGCGGGGGTGCAGGAGGCGAGCTTCAGCCAGTGCGTCTTTTGCAGCCGTTTTATGATCGTTCAGCACAAGAAATACGTCACATATACAGTTGTTGACAAAATACACTGTACATTATATACCTCATCTAACTAAACTATGGAAATGTATAATATAATTCATATAGCAATACGGTCTCACTGCACAGCAGGCCAGCAGTTAGCCGAGTCTGTCCATGTTGAGGCACTGAGTGACGTGCCTCAACTGGCTGCTGTTCACCGCACCGTCTCTTCTCAGTATTTGAACGGCAAATGTGAAAATTCAGCGATTTTGAATAAAAATTATCTAAAACTGGTGAAGTTAAATGGAAAATAACTTTATAGTATAATCACTGGATACATTTAACAATTTAATATATATTTTTTTCTTTTTACATTTTTTTTCTTTCCTCTAGTGACTGCACGTCACTGGTATATACACTATTTGGCCACCTGCCTTGACTCACATATAAACTTGAAGTTTCATCCCATTCCTAACCCATAGGGTTCAATATGATGTCGGTCCACCTTTTGCAGCTATTACAGCTTCAACTCTTCTGGAAAAGGCTGTCCACAAGGTTGCGGAGTGTGTTTGTAGGAATTTTCGACCATTCTTCCAAAAGCGCGTTGGTGAGGTCACACACTGATGTTGGTCGAGAAGGCCTGGCTCTCAGTCTCCGTTCTACAAACCCCGTTTCCATATGAGTTGGGAAATTGTGTTAGATGTAAATATAAACGGAATACAATGATTTGCATATCATTTTCAACCCATATTCAGTTGAATATGCTACAAAGACAACATATTTGATGTTTAAACTGATAAACTTGCTGGTAGACGGCTGCGTTGACCCTGGATCTCAGGAAACAGAGTGGACCGACACCAGCAGATGACATGGCACCCCAAACCATCACCCAACCATGCAAATTTTGCATTTCCTTTGGAAATCGAGGTCCCAGAGTCTGGAGGAAGACAGGAGAGGCACAGGATCCACGTTGCCTGAAGTCTAGTGTAAAGTTTCCACCATCAGTGATGGTTTGGGGTGCCATGTCATCTGCTGGTGTCGGTCCACTCTGTTTCCTGAGATCCAGGGTCAACGCAGCCGTCTACCAGCAAGTTTTAGAGCACTTCATGCTTCCTGCTGCTGACCTGCTCTATGGAGATGGAGATTTCAAGTTCCAACAGGACTTGGCGCCTGCACACAGCGCAAAATCTACCCGTGCCTGGTTTACGGACCATGGTATTTCTGTTCTAAATTGGCCCGCCAACTCCCCTGACCTTAGCCCCATAGAAAATCTGTGGGGTATTGTGAAAAGGAAGATGCAGAATGCCAGACCCAAAAACGCAGAAGAGTTGAAGGCCACTATCAGAGCAACCTGGGCTCTCATAACACCTGAGCAGTGCCAGAAACTCATCGACTCCATGCCACGCCGCATTAACGCAGTAATTGAGGCAAAAGGAGCTCCAACCAAGTATTGAGTATTGTACATGCTCATATTTTTCATTTTCATACTTTTCAGTTGGCCAACATTTCTAAAAATCCCTTTTTTGTATTAGCCTTAAGTAATATTCTAATTTTGTGACACACGGAATTTTGGATTTTCATTTGTTGCCACTTCAAATCATCAAAATTAAATGAAATAAACATTTGAATGCATCAGTCTGTGTGCAATGAATAAATATAATGTACAAGTTACACCTTTTGAATGCAATTACTGAAATAAATCAAGTTTTTCAAAATATTCTAATTTACTGGCTTTTACCTGTATGTATGTATGTATGTATATATATTTCCGAATTGGTTTAACTGCCACCCGCCTGAATCTATTTAAAATCAAATTTTTTTTAATTTCAACCGCCCGACCCGCGGATAATCCGCGGACTCTGCGGTTGTGTCCGCAAACCGCGCATCTCTAATATATATATATATATATATATACACAGTATTGTGTTTTTTCTTGTGTTGTCAACTTTACCAACATTATCCCCTTTTCTTTAGTTTGGTGAGTGAGGTGTCCATCTTCCACCATGGCAGGCGACCTCTACTGCCCCCCATCCCCACTTGGGGACTCCCTCCTGGACAGCCCCCTCTGTGCAGACCTCATGGAGGATCTTTGTGACATCTCCCAGTCCATCGGAGAAGACACGATAGGGTTCGATTTCCCGGAGTACCAGAGTCCAGGTTCCGGGTCGGAGAGCTCCAATGCACCTGGTGAGTAGTCGTTCCGTGTAGCCTGTGGCACGCGTACCACGAGTACAGGGGTGTCAAACATGCGGTCCGAGGGCTGGATCAGGCCCGCTAACAGGTTTATCCGGCCCGTGGGATGAGTTTCCTAAGTATAAAAATTAAACTGAAATTTTTGAATGAAAGAAACAGTTGTTCTAAATGTGTCCACTGGATGTCGCAATAGCAATTATTTGTCTTTTTATAGATGATGCTACATATGTACGAAATAAACCACATGATGTTAGTACATCAGTCGAAGGAAAATGATCAAACTACATAAATAGCATACTGTAATTTATCTTGATAGATTGAAAATTAACACCGATGAGATGACCGATGAACATTAATACATAATTTATTCAGAAAATTTAAACAACGACAAATAAAGTTACAAACCCCGTTTCCATATGAGTTGGGAAATTGTGTTAGATGTAAACATAAACGGAATACAATGATTTGCAAATCATTTTCAACCCATATTCAGTTGAATATGCTACAAAGACAACATATTTGATGTTCATTTTTTTTTGCAAATAATCATTAACTTTAGAATTTGATGCCAGCAACACGTGACAAAGAAGTTGGGAAAGGTGGCAATAAATACTGATAAAGTTGAGGAATGCTCATCAGACACTTATTTGGAACATCCCGCAGGTGAACAGGCAAATTGGGAACAGGTGGGTGCCATGATTGGGTATAAAAGTAGATTCCATGAAATGCTCAGTCATTCACAAACAAGGATGGGGCGAGGGTCACCACTTTGTCAACAAATGCCTGAGCAAATTGTTGAACAGTTTAAGAAAAACCTTTCTCAACCAGCTATTGCAAGGAATTTAGGGATTTCACCATCTACGGTCCGTAATATCATCAAAGGGTTCAGAGAATCTGGAGAAATCACTGCACGTAAGCAGCTAAGCCCGTGACCTTCCATCCCTCAGGCTGTACTGCATCAACAAGCGACATCAGTGTGTAAAGGATATCACCACATGGGCTCAGGAACACTTCAGAAACCCACTGTCAGTAACTACAGTTGGTCGCTACATCTGTAAGTGCAAGTTAAAACTCTCCTATGCAAGGCGAAAACCGTTTATCAACAACACCCAGAAACGCCGTCGGCTTCACTGGGCCTGAGCTCATCTAAGATGGACTGATACAAAGTGGAAAAGTGTTCTGTGGTCTGACGAGTCTACATTTCAAATTGTTTTTGGAAACTGTGGACGTCGTGTCCTCCGGACCAAAGAGGAAAAGAACCATCCGGATTGTTATAGGCGCAAAGTTGAAAAGCCAGCATGTGTGATGGTATGGGGGTGTATTAGTGCCCAAGACATGGGTAACTTACACATCTGTGAAGGCGCCATTAATGCTGAAAGGTACATACAGGTTTTGGAGCAACAAATGTTGCCATCCAAACAATGTTACCATGGACGCCCCTGCTTATCTCAGCAAGACAATGCCAAGCCACGTGTTACATCAACGTGGCTTCATAGTAAAAGAGTGCGGGTACTAGACTGGCCTGCCTGTAGTCCAGACCTGTCTCCCATTGAAAATGTGTGGCGCATTATGAAGCCTAAAATAGCACAACGGAGACCCCCGGACTGTTGAACAACTTAAGCTGTACATCAAGCAAGAATGGCAAAGAATTCCACCTGAGAAGCTTCAAAAATGTGTCTCCTCAGTTCCCAAACGTTTACTGAGTGTTGTTAAAAGGAAAGGCCATGTAACACAGTGGTGAACATGCCCTTTCCCAACTACTTTGGCACGTGTTGCAGTCATGAAATTCTAAGTTAATTATTATTTGCAAAAAAAAAAAAAAAAAGTTTATGAGTTTGAACATCAAATATGTTGTCTTTGTAGTGCATTCAACTGAATATGGCTTGAAAAGGATTTGCAAATCATTGTATTCCGATTATATTTACATCTGACACAATTTCCCAACTCATATGGAAACAGGGTTTGTATATACAATAAAATAAAGACTTGGATTTCAGTGTTCATTTATTACACATATACATACACGTAACACTCCTCTACTCCGGTGTTTTTCAACCACTGTGCCGCGGCACACTAGTGTGCCGTGAGATAGTGTCTGGTGTGCCGTGGGAAATTATGCAACTTCACCTAATTGGTCCAAAAAATATTTTTTGCAAATCAATAGTTATCATCTGCAAATAATGTGCCATTGCTTAGTGTCTGTGTTGTGTAAAAGTCAGCAGGGTAACCACGTAATACTCCATGTCAGTAGGTGGCAGCTGGTAGTTAATTGCTTTGCAAAAGTCGGAATGTGTTCAAAAATGAACGAAAGGGAAAGGAAAAGGCAATGACTATGCACAACGAACGTGTGGATGTCGCTTCCTAGCAGCTCCACTGTAGACACAGCCAAGCGTGCAGGTTTTAACAAGGTTTTAATGTACATATAGTCATCAAAAGTCTTTTTCCAGCAGAACGTGACCTTTCAGTCACGTCCGTATCATCCCTCTCTCTCTCTGCTCCCGGCTGCTCAATGTTCAAGACAACAGATGATTAGATTACCACATGCCACCTGTGAAATCTAATCACCTGCCAGCTGTGTCTCGCCGTCAGCACATGCCCCGACCCTATCCGATGTTGCTCCGCCCTCAATGCCATCGACAGAGGCATTGAGTGTGGTCAGGCGCGCTGATCACACTCTCCCTCCACAAAAAGTAAAACCGAACTGTCCATCCATCCATCCATCTTCTTCCGCTTATCCGAGGTCGGGTCGCGGGGGCAGCAGCCTAAGCAGGGAAGCCCAGACTTCCCTCTCCCCAGCCACTTCGTCCAGCTCTTCCTTTGGGACCCCGAGGCGTTCCCAGGCCAGCCGGGAGACATAGTCTTCCCAACGTGTCCTGGGTCTTCCCCGCGGCCTCCTACCGGTCGGACGTGCCCTAAACACCTCCCTAGGGAGGCGCTCGGGTGGCATCCTGACCAGATGCCCGAACCACCTCATCTGGCTCCTCTCGATGTGGAGGAGCAGCGGCTTTACTTTGAGCTCCCCCCGGATGACAGAGCTTCTCACCCTATCTCTAAGGGAGAGCCCCGCCACCCGGCGGAGGAAACTCATTTCGGCCGCTTGTACCCGTGATCTTGTCCTTTCGGTCATAACCCAAAGCTCATGACCATAGGTGAGGATGGGAACGTAGATCGACCGGTAAATTGAGAGCTTTGCCTTCCGGCTCAGCTCCTTCTTCACCACAACGGCTCGATACAGCGTCCACATTACTGAAGACGCCGCACCGATCCGCCTGTCGATCTCACGATCCACTCTTCCCTCACTCGTGAACAAGACTCCGAGGTACTTGAACTCCTCCACTTGGGGCAAGATCTCCTCCCCAACCCGGAGATGGCACTCCACCCTTTTCCGGGCGAGAACCATGGACTCGGACTTGGAGGTGCTGATTCTCATCCCAGTCGCTTCACACTCGGCTGCGAACCGATCCAGTGAGAGCTGAAGATCCTGGCCAGATGAAGCCATCAGGACCACATCATCTACAAAAAGCACAGACCTAATCCTGCAGCCACCAAACCAGATCCCCTCAACGCCTTGACTGCGCCTAGAAATTCTGTCCATAAAAGTTATGAACAGAATCGGTGACAAAGGGCAGCCTTTGACTTTAAAACCGAACTGGCTACAAAGTAAACAGAAACAGAATGCTGGACGACAGCAAAAACTTACGGCGCCCACAAAGTACATCCGTACATGACATGACAATCAACAATGTCCACACAAAGAAGGATAGCAACAACATAAATAGTCTTGCTTGCTAACACAAAGCAGGTGCACGGAGTAGCGCTCAAAGGAAGACATGAAACTGCTACAGGAAAACACCAGCAAAACAGGAAGGGCCACCAAAATAACAGCGCAAGACAAGAACTAAAGCACTACACACAGGAAAACACCAACAAACTCAAAATAAGGCACGACGACCTGGTGGAGTTTCATTTTTTAATGTTTTCTGCTGGTGGTGTGCCTTTCGTATTTTTTAATGAAAAAAATGTGCCTTGTCTCAAAAGAGGTTGAAAAACACTCCTCTACTCATTGTTGTATTTGAAAGTGCAATGCTTTGCAGCCAGTAGCACAGCCTTTGAAGGAGCATAGGTATGGGCAGCATCTGTGAAATTACATTTGCAGGAAAGGAGTGAGTTTAGGGTTGAATTGTCCATCCTCGTTCTATTCTCTGTCACTCGTCGTGGCCGTGACTGTCTCTTCTTCGTTCTTCTGCTTCGTCTCCTTCTTGTTGTGTGCGCAGTTGTGCACTCTCCAAAAGCCGTAGATGTACATTGGGAGAAATTCGGGAGAATGGTTGTCCCGGGAGATTTTCGGGAGGGTTGTCGAGTATGAGTAACATTAGCTCTCGTCTGGAAGCTATTCACTGCTTAGGTGCACCAGCATTATATCAGAATGTCTGCCTTTACAATGAAACTAATGCAAGAGAGATTCTTTTGCAATGTTTTTTTTTGTGCTATCAAGTTTTCTTTTCTCTGTGCTGCAGACACCTTGACTCCAGCCTCCAGCCCGTCACCGGGGTGTTGCGGAGCTGCGCCAGAGCCCAGCGAGAGCGCCAGCCCCCTCAACTTGGAGTGCAGGGTGTGCTCGGACAAAGCCTCAGGCTTCCATTACGGCGTGCACGCATGCGAGGGCTGCAAGGTCAGTAGAAAGTGTTCAGTATGTAACAAAGGTAGTAGGCTGACCACATACCTGCCAACTACTCCGGTTTTCCCGTAATTAGTACGGTTTTCATCAACCTATTCCGGGTTACGGTTGCAGTGATTAAAAAATACGGTTTTTCATTAATTAAAAAAACATTTTTTTTTAAAGTTTTATTCACGAAAGCACGTAACAACAATGACAATCGACACTGCTTCCCGTAACTTCCTATCGAGCCATTCCGAATGCCATGCGCGAGGCTATTTATAGCAGAGGTGTGGACTCGAGTCACATGACTTGGACTCGAGTCAGACTCGAGTCATGAATTTGATGACTTTAGACTCGACTTGACAAAATGTAAAAAGACTTGCAACTCGACTTAGACTTTAACATCAATGACTTGTGACTTCACTTGGACTTGAGCCTTTTGAATTGACATGACTTGACATGACTTGCTACTTGCTACTACCGTATTTTTCATTGTGTACTTGTCTATCAGCGTTGCGTGTGTCAGCTGGTGTGCTCTCAGTACAACAGCCAATCAAATTAGATCTACTTTGTTTTCATCACACAGCATTCATCCAATCAAATTGCAGGACAACCAACGAAGAAGACATGTCCAAACCACACGCCAGTGAACAAAAAATGATACCTAAAATAATTTTGTTTGGGTATAAAAATTACGAGGTGGTCAACACAAAACGGTTTGCAGTATGCAACACATGCGGTTCCAAAATGACTGATGGAGAGGCAACAACTTCCAACTTCGTCCGGCATTTGAAGTTGCACAAAGAACGGTAAGTTTTGAATGTAAGATAACGTTTATTGGCTAAGTAACGTGACTTTTATTTGCTGTGTAGTTAAATCAGTGAGGCTGTAAACTCACTGCTAACGTTATAACGTTATTGCAAACACGGGAATCTGTTGCAGTTCACTACCTTATTCATACTTTTTGTTCAGTGATTTTTTTTAAGCAGGGTTACGTTAGTCAATATATCACACGTAACGTTAGACGGCGGTCAGCAGCACCGCGTATTTTAGACACCTAAAAAAAGACAAAAATAGTCAAATAAAGGTCAGTTAAAATGTATACTATATTATGAATATGTGTACCGTTTTAGCTAGCTTTCTGAGATACTGTTGGTTGTTTACCTCAGTGGTCCCCAACCACCGGGCCGCGGCCCGGTACTGGTCCGTGGATTGATTGGTATCGGGCTGCACAAGAAATCATTTTTTTTTCTTTTTCTTTTTTTAATTAAATCAACATAAAAAACACAAGATACACTTACAAGTAGTGCACCAACCCAAAAAAACTCTCTCCCCCTTTTGTTCTGGGCATTGAACATGAAGACTCTTCCTTCACTGTTCCGAGTGGCCATGAGAGTCTTGGCAGTGCCTGCCTCCAGTGCTCCAGTGGAGCGAGTTTTCAGCCATGGTGGCATCATACTACGCCCCCATCGTGCACAAATGACTGACAGACTCTTGGCTAATTTGGTCTTTTGCAAATGCAATGCAGCATAGGGCCCTGACATATAAAAAGTACAACTTTTTTGTTATGTTCACGTATATGTCATGTTTTTTCAATGTTAACACTTTTGTACAAATAAGTACATTTGCACTTTATTTTTCAATGTGTTTGTTCTGTAAAGGAATGAGTTAATGTTTAAAATGACTGGTTAATAGTGCTATTATCAGCACAATTTTCTTTCCTGCAATTTAAAATGCACTTGTTTTAATAAATAAATACAGCGTTTGAAAAGCATACACAATCTGTGTTAATATATTAGTCTGTGGTTAAAAGGACTTGAAAGGACTCGAAACTCAAAATGCAGGACTTAGGACTTGACTTGAGACTTTCCAGTCTTGACTTTGGACTTGACTCGGGGCTTGCCTGTCTTGACTCGGGACTTGACTCGGACTTGAGGGCAAAGACTTGAGACTTACTTGTAACTTGCAAAACAATGACTTGGTCCCACCTCTGATTTATAGCACCGCTGCCAAGCACGAGGCACCAGTTGCCATTGTTTCCAAACGAGCGAACGATCATGGAATCAGCCGGAGAAAAATCGCATACGAGTCTTAAACCGAAAAGAAAACTGCAGTCATTCCGTGAAGAATATTCAAAAGCCTATCCGGGTATAATTATCCGTTCCAAAAAGGGTGAAAACTACACGAATTGCACCTTGTGCAGACAAGATTTTTCGATCGGACACGGAGGAATTAGCGATGTAAAAGACCACGTCGGGACAAAAAAACACAAGTCTAATGCCGTTGTACCGAAATCTGTTACCCATCGGAATTTGTAACTCCAGGGGGCGATGTTCCCATGACGTTTGTTTGATGGTTAAACGGCAAGCCCAAAGAGGAGAAGAAGAAGGCTTGCGTAAATGGCGTACACCAGGGGTCCTCAAGTACAAATCTTGAAGGTCCACAAATGTTTTTTTGAAACAGGCTGGGTCCGTTTATTATCGGTCAAGCTTATATAGTAGCAGGAGGTAGGTAGTTTAACATTTTCTTAAAATTAACAAAAATAAAATAAATATCCAATAAAATACATGAAATATTTTCTTTGAAACAAAAATAAATAAGAACTTTGAAAAAATGTGTCCTCTGCATTTGACCCATCCCTTGATCACCCCCTGGGAGGTGAGGGGAGCAGTGGGCAGCAGCGGCGCTGCGCCCGGGAATCATTTTTGGTGATTTAACCCCCAATTCCAAGCCTTGATGCTGAGTGGCAAGCAGGGAAGAATGCTGGTATGAGCTTTTAAACATAACCCGTTAACTGCTGCCAATCAAATGGTGAATAAGATACTCTTTAGGGTTCATATGTTTGTAAATCTGACTGTGATGAAGTCAGTGCCTCACCAGCCATCAACCTCACCGCACGTTACTGCTCTGTTGCGATTTGTTGTTGTGTCATAGATTTAACAAAAAACCTTGCTTGATGTTTCATATGGCTTTTTCAGCCTCGTGATTTCTTTTTTTCTTAGCTCTGAATCATGAGGAAATGTCTTTTCAAATTCGCGGTGCTCTTTCAGATAGTGACGTTTCAGATTTTCACTTTTCACCAGAGCAACAGTACTGTTGCATAGTAGACACATTGGTCTGGTACTTGCAGTAGGTAGGATGAAAACATATTGCTCTGTCCATTCTTCCTTGAAACGTCGGTTTTCCCTGTCCACCTTTCTTTTACCAGCCTGAGCCAACTTGGAGCATGCCATTGTGATTTGATTCACATTCAGTGACTGACAAGTGAACAGTTAGCGAAGTAGCGATACGAGACAACTGTGTGCCTGCAGCGAAAGGTTCCATGCACTGTGCACATGACCCAGGTGGTAACAGCCTATCAGCGCATCGTTGTGAAAGAGATGACAACCCATACCCCGGAATTAGCCAATCAGAGTGGCGTTCTCTCGCTCTCACTCCGTCTCTCTCTCTTTCTCTCTCTGAGAGAGAGAGAGAGAGAGAGAGAGAGAGAGAGAGAGACGGAGTGAGTGAGACACGAGAAGTGTAAACGAAACGTGGAGATATTTGACTAAAAACAACAAAGAACGTTGACTTGCGCTAGCGATAACTCACAGATAAATACAATTATTATATTTTTTTATAATAATTATAATTATAATAATAAAAAAAACATTTTTTATTTTTTTAAATTTTTTTTTACTATAATTCGTGCTGGGTCCGGACGGACACGTCGCTGGGTCCGGACATGGACCGCGGTCCGCCTGTTGAGGATCACTGGCGTACACTATCCTTAATGCTGAAACGTCAGTTGTCAGAATTTCAGCATTAATAATAACAATGGACTCATACTATAATGAAAGCAAGTCATTGATTTCCAGAATATGTGCAATTTATTAATGCTGAAATTCTGACAACTGACGTTTCATTCCATGATAGCTTTTAATCCGGAAAATGTATGTGTGTGAGAGAGAATCAACAGCTGATACAATGGACTCATACTATAATGAAAGCAAGTCATTGATTTCCAGAATATGTGTCATTTATTAATGCTGAAATTCTGACAACTGACGTTTCAGCATTAAGGATAGTTTACGCCATTTACGCAAGCGTTCTTCTTCTCCTCCTCTTTGGGCTTGCCGTTTAACCATCAAACAAACGCCATGGGAACATCGCCCCCTGGAGTTACAAATTCCGATGGGTAACAGATTTCGGTACAAGTGGAAAACTTTCAACGTTTTTCGTCGCCCAAACAGATTCTTTGGATGTGATAAATGCCGAAGTTTTATTTACGGAGGCAATAATTGAGCAAACAAAAAGGTAATGACACCAATGTTATCTATTGGAATTGTTTAGTACTGTTATACTGTTAAAAGTGTTTATACTATTTATGCTTTCAAGTCCAAGTTGAAGAAATCTTGTTAAATGTTGACAGCATAACTACCAAAATACAGAAGTATGTCCTTAATATTTTTGCAGTGCTATTTCTGTTGAAAAGTTCAAATGATTACATTAGAGATGTGATGTGCCACTTTTCAAGTGTCTGATGGCTTAAATGAATTTTCATTCATTTTTCATATTTTGAATTCTTTTGAAAGGCTTACAAAAAAACTACATTTGAATTGTAATTCCATGCTATTGACAGGACTATTAATTTTAATGAAGTTAGCTTACCATGTTTACAGTATGATAATTGTGATAGAAATGTGAATTTTAGGCACAGAATATTTTTTACAATTGAACAAGGCAGTAGATTATACAAGCTTGGACAGAAAGTTAATAATGACACCAATTTTTTTTTTAATGCAATTGTTTAGTACTGTTTTACCATTTGTTTACTGTAAAAGTTGTTTATACTGTTTATACTTTCAATGAACAAATTGAAGTCTTGTGAAAGGTTGACAGGATAACTGGCATTAACTGTCAAAATAATTTCAAACTATTGAAGTTAGCTTACAGAATAAACATGTCAATCAACCCATATGATTTTTGCTGTAATATTTTTGTTTTGAAAAGTCACTGTGACTGATAGAAAAGTGATGGTTTTAGCAACATTTTAAGCTGTCTGAATGCTAATAATCATTTTGCGTCGGGGGGCGCAGGAACCCCCCACCAGGACTTTGTCCTGGACCTACCGGGCCCTGCGGCCCCTGGACCCTGGCTACTAGGTTTTTCTGATTTCAAAAGTTGGCAGGTATGTGACCATATTCTGAAATCCCAAAAAGAGGACACATACCGTATTTTTCGGAGTATAAGCCGCACTGGAGTATAAGTCGCACTTGCCCAAAATGCATAATAAAAAAGGAAGAAAAAAACATATATAAGTCGCACTGGAGCCCGGCCAAACTATGAAAAAAACTGCGACTTCTAGTCCGGAAAATACGGTATATGCGGGCCAAAAGGTGAAAATTTGCCAATGATACTCGAACTTGCTTTATAAATAATATATATATTTAAATAAAGCATTTTTTCTCCTCTGACAGCAGTGTTGGTACTAGGAATTTTCAAAATGGGGTCCCACAGTACATTTTTGGGGTCCCACTTTTTTGTAAGCGTTTTGAATTTTTTTTTTATAAAAGTATGCATTATCCTGTTATATCTCACATTCTATATTGGGTTTTGGAAAAAGGTTGTCATAAACGTTACTTAATTCATTAAAAAAAATAAAAAATAAAATAAAATAAATGTGTATGCATAGTTCAGTTATAAACATTCATTCACTTTCTTCTTTACTTCATGGATCTGAACTTTACCGCTGCTGGTAGTTTTTTCTATGTTTTTATTTAATAAGTTGTAGGTGTATTTATTTCAGTATAAAAGTGTAAAAAGTGTTTTGCTTTGGTCATGAAATGATGATAATGTTGTGCCAGGGCATACATACGTTTTATATTTAACGCTTAAATCTCTGGAGTCTACATCAACTTCACATCTATCCCTCATTTCAAAATGTTTTAGATTTTTAGGGACCGCAATGTCTTTTTGGGACAGAGGACCCTATTGTAATTGTAAGGTTTTATTATTATTATTCCGCCGCCTCTTTGAGCTGTAATTTGACCCCCTTAACATGCTTCAAAACTCACCATATTTGACACACACATCAGGACTGGCAAACATTACGATTTAATAAAAATTTAAAAAACAACCCAAAACTCAAAATTGCGCTCTAGCGCCCCCTAGGAAGAAACACAGACAAAACTGCTTGTAACTTCCGGAACAGGAAGTTGGTAATTCCCCCTTCAAAACAAAAGTGTAGGAAAAACAGTCACTTTTGCCTCTTTGAGCTGTAATTTGACCCCCTTAACATGCTTCAAAACTCACCAAACTGGACACACACACCAGGACTGGCAAGAATTGCGATCTAATTAAAAAAAAAACCAATCCCAAAACTCAAAATTGCGCTCTAGCGCCCCCTAGGAAAAAAACAGACACAACTGCTCCTAGAAAGAAAACTCAGACAAAACTACCTGTAACTTCCAGTAGGAATGTCTTAGAGACATGAAACAAAAACCTCTATGTAGGTCTCACTTAGACCTACATTTCATATATTGAAATCAACAGGAAGTTTGCAATTCCCCCTTCAAAACAAAAGTTTTGTAAAAACCGGTCACCTTTTTTTCAAACATTATCTCCTCTGAGCGTGTTTGTCGTGTCGGCTTCCAACTAGCACAGGAGAGAGATTGAACCCTTCTGATTAAAAGTTGACGAAAGAGTTTTAATTACTGCTCCGGTTTGGATTTTATGGGCCGTCAAAGTCAGTCCCGTCCATCGCTGCTTGCAGCTTTAATTTATTTAATGTTGTTTTTTTGTTTGTTTGTTTTCCGCCCTTTTTTATCAAACAAAACTATGTTTTTAATGGCAAACACACAAAATATGCAAAATCTTCCACCAAAAATATTTTTCAAAGTAGAATATTTGAAGTAATGGGAACCTTGGATGGGTCAATAATTCATAATAACATTGATTTTGATTCAATATTATGTTTTGAGCAATGACAGTTTGAAAGAAAAAAAAAAGCTTTGTTTTATTTTATTAGTCAACATTGCAACTTTTTCTAAATTACATTTCATCTTTAAACTCTTTTATTTCACTTTTGTTATGATTTTGTTTATTTTACTAGTATTTTTAGAATGTGCCGTGGGCCTTTAAAACATTAGCTGTGGGCCGCAAATGGCCTCCGGGGCACACTTTTGACACCCCTGCTATAGATAATAAAAAATAAAATCTGATAAATCTATGGATAAAAAGCAGAGCCTGGCGACGCATGCGCGTTTATCATAACTCTCTCTCTGTCTCTGTCTCTGCCCCTCCTTCACATACTTGCCAACCCTCCCGAATTTTCCGGGAGACTCCCGAAATTCAGCGCCTCTCCCGAAAACCTCCCGGGACAAATATTCTCCTGAAAATCTCCCGATTTTCAGCCGGAGCTGGAGGCCACGCCCCCTCCAGCTCCATGCGGACCTGAGTGAGGACAGCCTTTTCTTTGTGACAAGAACTAAATCATCCAGACTAGAGATACATTGTATTATTATGTTTATCTTACCTAAAAATACATATATTTATTAATTTAAAAAAACAAACAACTAAATACATTTTTACTATATTTTGCTAAAAACATCAAAATTAATTGTATTTTTTCTGACTCCTTATTACATCCAGCCATAGAATTATACATTAAAATAAACATATTTGAAATAATTAATTTTAAATTATCATAATAATTAATTTAGAATGACCATATTTAATTATTAAAATAATTGCTTGTTTATTAACAACTTTAGCATTTTATTCATTACATTTTGAAGCTCTCAGAAGCCAAGTTATGTTATATTCCTTAATATTTATTTATGCAAGTTTGAAGTATCAATTATCTAAACACAGTTTTGTTTGCATACTTTCAGGATGTGTATATATATATATGTATATATGTATATGTACGTATGTATATGTACGTATGTATATATATATGTATGAAATACTTGACTTGGTGAATTCTAGCTGTCAATATACTCCTCCCCTCTTAACCACGCCCCCCCTCAACCACGCCCCCGTCCCGACCACGCCCCCCAACCCCCCACCTCCCGAAATCGGAGGTCTCAAGGTTGGCAAGTATGCTCCTTCACCAATGCTGCTGCTCGCACAATTTGTTTTGTTTTTAACCCCTTCTTAACCCTGAACGTACATTTAAAATACACGCAACTCTAACTCAAAATGCCGGACATTTGAGGCATTTAAGAAACTCCGCCCGGACAGCCCCGCAAAAGAGGACATGTCCAGGGAAAAGAGGATGTATGGTCAGTCTAAACCAGGGGTCGGCAACCTTTACCAGTCAAAGAGCCATTTTGACCAGTTTCACAAATTGTAGAAAACAATGGGAGCCGCAAACATTTTTTGAAATTTTAAATGAAATAACACTGCATACAAATTTTTTTTTTTTGCTTTGTGCTATGTATAACCAGGGGTCTCAGACACGCTGCCCACACCTTTATGTGGAATTTGAAAGCTGGTGCGGCACGCGGATTTTAAATGAATGGCACTTGTCAGCGTCATGCGTGCCGTGATGGTACAGCATATAGCAGCCACCACAGTCAGCGTGCCTGATCAGCCACACGTTGTATGGTGTTTCCGCTTACTCATGTAGGTGACAGCAAGGCATACTTGGTCAACACTGACGGTGGCGGTATAAAAAAAACTATAACACTCTTACTAATAATGCGCCACACTGTGCACCCACACCAAACAAGAATGACAAAACATTTCAGGAGAACATATGCACAGTAACACAACATAAACACAACAGGACAAATACCCAGAATCCCATGCAGCCCTAACTCTTCCGGGATACATTATACACCCCCGCTACCAAACCCCGCCCACCTCAACCGACGCACCGAGGGAGTGGGGGGGGGGGGGGGGGGGGGGTGATGTGTGAGGGAGCAGGGTTGGGGTGGGGGCGGGGTTTGGTGGTAGCAGGGGTGTATAATGTAGCCCGGAAGAGTCAGGGCTGCATGGGATTCTGGGTGTTTATTCTGTTGTGTTTATGTTGTGTTAAGGTGCAGATGTTCTCCCGAAATGTGTTTGTCATTCTTGTTTGGTTTTGGTTCAAAGTGTGGCGCATTATTAGTAAGAGTGTTAAAGTTGTTTTTATATGACCACCGTCAGTGTAACCTGTGTGGCTGTTGACCAAGTATGCGTTGCTGTCACGTATGTGTTCAAGCAGAAGATGTATACTGTACAACAAGTGTTGGGCTGGCACGCTGTTAATACAGATTGTAGAGAATGCCAAATGTTGTACCATCATGGCACGCCCTTATTATAGCCGTAAGGGTGAAAATCGGTGAATATTAATCCCGGGAGTTTTTTTGCGAGAGGCACTGAAATCCGGAAGTCTCACGGGAAAATTGGGGGGTTCAGCAAGTAAGCTGCTGAGCCGCATCAGAGTGATCAAAGAGCCGCATGCGGCTCCGGAGCCGCGGGTTGCCGACCCCTGGTCTAAACAAAGGCTACAAATAGAACCGAAAATCCCGATCGGTCAATTGCACGGAAAGAACAATTCGGTGCTACAAGAAGCAGGTCGCCTCCCTCGCGTACACGCTGTTTGGCATGTGACCTAGAGGCCTGTGGAAAGTTCCCGAGACGCCGAGCCAGTCGGACTCATGTGAGGTCGGGGACACGGCGGCCTTGGCTGACTCGTCACCTCTCTCCCGCTTGGCTCCCAGCCAACCCTGGGTGACGCCAATACACTTTCAGTACCCACATATGGCCGCCATCATGCGTCCTCACCGCCGTACCTGTCTGAACCACTAATCTAATTCCGTCCTCACGCGTGGGATGTTTTTTTTTCTTTCAGTTAATGGTCCAAGCGTTGAGCGGCTCCATGTCTCTGTGCCTGTTCCTCACATTGCGCCATCATGGAAAAATACCACCGCATAGAGCTCGCGATTATGTTTGCACATGGTGTGATCTTTCACCAGCTTCTTTTAAAGAGGGAGTAGAGATGTGCACGTGGGGATTCATTCATTGTTGTTTCTAAAATTGTTCTGCCACGGCCAAAATAATTGACTGAACTTTGTTTCAACGAAGCAAAACAAGCACCACTGGAATATAGCCTGAGGCTCAGAGCTGAACCACGTCACGTTAGCGTGCGCAAGTCAACTAACAAAACAAAGCGTTCAGTTATTTTGCTAATGGATTGTATTTTTATAGTCAAATAAACTAATCAGCTTTATGCTAACTTAATCCGCCTTGGTAACCTCGCTCCATTCACTCTCTACCAGTAGATACAGAACTCCTGTATCAGTCCTAATTTTTGTTTTGTTATTTGGTTGATCAAACTTGACCTTGTTCTCAAAAATGTCTACATGGGTTGGCTTTAAATGAAATGTGTTCTGAGGCTCAGAGCTAAACATCTTAAAATGATGCAAGCAGCACCATCTTACTACCACTACTACTAATAATAATAGATTGTATTTGTAAAAAGCACTTTACATTGAGTAAACAACCTCAAAGTGCTACAGTGTATTAAAAAGAATAAAAAGATAATACAAATAAATAAAAACTAGAACAGCCAAATAGCTAGAACTAGTATGCATATATCTAAATCAGGGGTGCTCACACTTTTTCTGCAGGCGAGCTACTTTTCAATTGATCAAGTCGTGGGGATCTACCTCATTCATATATATCATTTATATTTACTTATTTATGAAATATATGTTTTTGTTAACAAGTTAAAGGTGTTTAATGATAATGCAAGCATGTTTAACACATATAGTTAATATTGTTAACAAGTTAAAGGTGTTTAATGATAATACAAGTATGTTTAATACATATAGTTAATATTGTTAACAAGTTAAAGGTGTTTAAAGATAATGCAAGCATGTTTAACACATATAGTTGTTAACAAGTTAAAGGTGGTTAAAAATAATACAAGCATGTTTAACACAAATAGTTAATATTGTTAACAACTTAAAGGTGGTTAAAGATAATACAAGCATGTTTAACACATATAGTTAATATTGTTAATACATTAAAGGTGTTTAATGATAATACAAGTATGTTTAATACATATAGTTAATATTGTTAACAAGTTAAATGTGTTTAAAGATAATACAAGCATGTTTAACACATACAGATTCCTTTCTTTCATGAAGACAAGAATATAAGTTGGTGTATTACCTGATTCTGATGACTTGCATTGATAGGAATCAGACAGTGGTGATGATAACGTCCGCATTTTCGAATGGAGGAGAAAAAAAAGTCCTCCTTTCTGTCCAATACCACATGAAAGTGGTTGGTTTTTGGCATCTTATTTGTCCAGCTTCCGTACTCCTTTGTATACACTTTACAAGAAATACATTGTCGGCAAACTCCGTAGCTTGCTAGCTTGTGCACGCCAGCTTTCTGAGACTCTTATTTTGGTAGCGCAGGCAGGATGAAGCAGAGCTTTTATTGTGCAACTGTGCAGTCGGTCTTTGGAGTTTTGACGACAGGTACGGCGCCAGAGTCTGTTGAAATAAAGTGTTTCTCGCCTTCCAGTCGGTAATTTTAATGAGCTGGCAGCAGCCAGCGTCATCTCAGAAGACCCTCGGGTGCCGTGAATGTCAATCAAGTGACGAAAGTGACGTCATAGTGAAGATTTATGATCGCTCATTTTTAGGACTATTTTTTTAATGCCTGGCTGGTGATCGACTGACACACCCTCCGAGATCGACCGGTAGATCGCGATCGACGTAATGAACACCCCTGATCTAAATAAAGGCTTTTTTTTAAAAGAAGGGTTTTTAAGCCTTTTTTAAAAGCATCCACAGTCTGTGGTACCCTCAGGTGGTCAGGGAGAGCGTTCCACAGACTGGGAGCGACGGAGCAGAAAGCCCGGTCTCCCGTTGTTCGTAGCTTTGTCCTCGGAGGTTGGAGGAGGTTAGCCTGTCCGGAGCGGAGGTGTCGTGTGGGGGACTTGGGGGTGAGTAGTTCTTTTGAGGTAGAAGGTGGCATTTCCATGGAGGCACTGGTGGGTTAGTAGGGAGACTTTGTATTCAATCCTGAGTGGAACAGGAAGCCAGTGAAGGGATTTGAGAATTGGTGTGATATGGTCATATTCCCGCACTCTCATCAGGGTTATATCACTACTGAGAGATATGCCTAGAGGACTGTCAGTCCAAAATTTAAAAACATGCAAAGCAAATGTTGCAATCTATCTTTACGATCCCTAGAGAACCTCATTCCATTCACTTTCCACCAGTTGATACAGAACCCTTATTCGTCACAACTTTTGTTTTGTTAATTTGTTGTTTAAACTTTACTTTGTTCTCTTCATGCCTATTTATAATCCCTGCGATTAAATGTGTTCTGAGGCTCAGAGCAATGCTAACCTAATCCGCCTTGGTGACATCACTCCATTCACTTTCCACCAGTATATACAGAATGTCTGTATTTATCACGAAATTTGTAATTAGGTTGTTTAAACTCTATTTTGTTCACTTCATGCTTATCTTTAATCTCTGCTTGGATTGGCTTTAAATGTAATGTACTCTGTGGCTCAGAGCTAAACCTCTTTTATGAACAACTAATTAAAGAAGCTAACTGACACCACAGTCAGTCAGTCCAGCAGTTGAAAACAACTAAAAAGATGCTGCGCGCTAACTTTACAATCCCTGGAGAACCTCACTCCATTCCATACTTGCCAACTTTGAGACCTCCGAATTCGGGAGATGGGGAGGTAGCGGGGGGTTTATATTTTAGCGTCCCGGAAGAGTTAGTGCTGCAAGGGGTTCTGGGTATTTGTTCTGTTGTGTTTATGTTGTGTTACTGTGCGGATGTTCTCCCGAAATGTGTTTGTCACTCTTGTTTGGTGTGGGTTCACAGTGTGGCGCATATTTGTAACAGTGTTAAAGTTGTTTATACGGCCACCCTCAGTGTGACCTGTATGGCTGTTGACCAAGTATGTATGCATTCACTTGTGTGTGTGAAAAGCCGTAGATATTATGTGATTGGGCCGGCACGCAAAGGCAGTGCCTTCAAGGTTTATTGGCGCTCTGTACTTCTCTCTATGTCCGTGTACCACTCCGTACAGCGGCGTTTTAAAAAGTCGTAAGTTTTACTTTTTGAAACCGATACCAATAATTTCCGATATCACATTTTAAAGCATTTATCGGCCGATAATATTGTCAGTCTGATATTATCGGAGATCTCTACTTTCAACCTGTTGTTATTACAATACTGCTGTTTTTGTCACCGGTTTTGTTATTTAATTGTTCAAACTTTACTTTGTTCTATTCATTCCTAGTTTTAATTTCTGCATAGGTTGGCTTTAAATCAAACTTGTTCTGAGGCCTTGAGACCTCTAAATTCAGGAGATTGGTCGGGGGGGAGGTGTTGAGGTGGGTGGGGTCGGGGTAGGCGGGGTTAAGGGGGGGCGGAGTATATTTATAGCTAGAATTCACTGAAATTCAAGTATTTCTTATATATATATATATATATATATATATATATAAGTAAAATAAATACTAGACTTTCAGTGAATTCTAGCTATATGTATATATATGTATGTATTTTTTTATATATATGTATGTATGTATGTATGTATGTATGTATGTATATATGTATATATATATATATATATATATATGTATATATATATATATATATATATATATATATATATATATATATATATATATATATATATATATGTGTTTTTTCCCTCCTCAGCTTTAAAGTTGAGGAGGGATTTTCAGAGCGATGCTGCCTGGGCTCTGTTCCTGCTAAACTATTAAGTGACTTTGGATGCTCAAATCAAAATAATAATGCTCATGTTAGCTGTCGGAAATGTGTGTGGTAGCAATAAACAGCCACCAGCGTGATAGTTCGGAAAAAAACTCTCCCGGCGATCTTGCTTTGCTTCGGACCTGCATCCACCCCGATACATTCTTGGTATTAGCGTCATGTTTGTAGCGCAATCCAAGATCATTTCTTGATAGTGTCTGCGATTTAACATCAGCATAGCCATTAGAGACCTAATATTTGTGACAATATTACAGCGGACATCATGCGCTAGTTCTCACGGGAAATTTGGTCTTCTTTTGGCAAAACACTACCGCCAAAATCAACCAAAACTGAAAGTTCCTAAGTGGAGCTTTAAGCATACTTGCCAACCCTCCCGGATTTTCCGGGAGACTCCCGAAATTCAGCGCCTCTCCCGAAAACCTCCCGGGACACATTTTCTCCCGAAAATCTCCCGAAATTCAGGTGGACCTGGAGGCCACGCCCCCTCCAGGTCCGCATGGAGCAATGTTGTTGTAATATATTGAGTTGGAGGCAATAAACAGGCGAGGGGATGAAGTACGTTCCTTTACTGTAGACTTCAGAACAGACTCACACACTTGACGTCAGGTGCGCAACACCACGTAAATCGTTGGCCAACCAAAAAGTAACCCCAGTACGCTATAGCAACATTCACCAGGAGATGGCAACAGACAAACATAGATCACTCTATTACATTCCAGTCTCTCCATGTTTTCTCGCAATGGTAACATGTGATCCACATGCACTGTGCGCTGTCTCTGTCCCTCTTGATATATATATATATATATATATATATATATATATATATATATATATATATAAGAAAATACTTCACTTTCAGTGAATTCTAGCTATATATATATGTATATATATATATGTATTTTATCATATATATATATTTTTTTATACTATATATATATATATATATATATATATATATATATATATATATATATATACACAGTATATATATGTATATATATATATATATATATATATATATATATATATATATATATATATACTGTATATATATATATGAAATACTTGACTTGGTGAATTCTAGCTGTAAATATATTCCTCCCCTCTTAGCCACGCCCCCAACCACGCCCCCCACCACCCACCTCCCGAAATCGGAGGTCTCAAGGTTGGCAAGTATGGCTTTAAGAGACCTAGGGCAGTGTTTTTCAACCACTGTGCCGCGGCACACTAGTGTACCGTGAGATATTTTTTGGTGTGCCGTGAGAGATTATGTAATTTCACCTAATTGGGTTAAAAATATTTTTGGCAAACCAGTAATTATAATCCGCAAATGTGCCGTTGTTGAGTGTCGGCGCTGTCTAGAGCTCGGCAGAGTAACCGTGTAATACTCTTCCATATCAGTAGGTGGCAGCAGGTAGCTAATTGCTTTGTAGATGTCGGATACATGGTTTGTCGTAATCACAATATGCGGGAGGCAGTGTGAAGGTAAAAAGGTATCTAATGCTTAAACCAAAAATAAACAAAAGGCATTGAAGCCTAGGGATGGCTATGCGAAATGAAACTAAAACTGAACTGGCCGCAAAGTAAACAAAAACAGAACGCTGGACGACAGCAAAGACTTACAGCGGGTGGAGCAGCAGATGGCGTCCACAAAGTACATCCGTACATGACATGACAATCAACAACAAAATAAGAGCGCAAGACAAGAACTAAAACACTACACACAGAAAAACAGCAAAAAACTCCAAATAAGTCAGGGTGTGATGTGACAGGTGGTGACAGTACACCAGTGAC
>NC_084552.2:59735332-59897832 GCF_033978685.3 Nerophis lumbriciformis
CATTTTTGCAAATACATGCTACATTAATATATACTATGAAAAAAAAAACATGTCCAGCTTACCTACTTAAATTGATTGTGACTCAATATGCCCCATCTTTATCTTTATTCATTTTGTAGGAAATGCTTATAAATATTTGCAAGTACAGGCGGCATCAACACGCACATTAATACTGATAAATGCTATGTAGAATATAAAAACAATGGTGTTGTCTAGCTTTATTAACTTATCCATCTTTTCAATTACAACTAAATATGGCCCCATCTTTTTTTATACTAATTACAGTAGCTACATAAATATATACTAATATATGTAGAACATTTAAAAAATGGTGTGGCACATCTTTAATAGTATCCATCATTTTAATTACAACTAAATATGCCCCCATGCTCTTTTTTTTTTTTAGTTATTATTATTCAAATATTTGCAAGTACATGCTACGTTAACATGTTGCAATAATTCTAATAATATATGTAGAAAAAAACGATTTTGGCCTAATGGAATAACTTATTTCTAATTTTAAATTAGGACCCTTTTTTTAATTTATTTTTTTATTACAGTGCATTAATTTTGTAGGAAATACTACTAAATACAGGCAGCATTAACATGCACATTAATACTAAAATATACTATGTAGAATATAAAAACAACAGTGTTGTCCAGCTTTAACTTATCCATCATTTTAATTATAACTAAATATGCTACCCAACACACACCCCCCTCCCCCTTTTTTTTAGCTATTACAATACGTTAATTTTCTATGAAATCCTACTAAATATTTGTAAGTATTAGTAATAATAGATGTAGAAAAAAATATTTAATAACTTAACTAAACATGCTGCCTGTCCCCCCCTTTTTTTTAATTAGCTAATTACAGTGCATTAATTCAGTAGGAAATGCTACTAAATCTGTGCAAGTACAGGCTACAATACATGCACATTAATGCTAAAATATAGTTTTGAAAACAAAAAACAATGTTGTCCAGCTTTAATAACTTACCCATGAACTTAATTACGACTCCATATGTCCCCTCTTTTTTTTCTACTTATTATATTAACTTTGGAGGAAATCCTACTAAAAGTTTGCAACTACAGGCAGCATTAACATACACATCAATAATAATATATACTAAGTATAATTTTTTTTCCCAGCTTAATTAATGTATCCATCATTTTTTATTACTACTAAATATGCCCTACTTTTTTTTTTTTTTTTTTAACAAATTACAGTGACACATGCTATACACTGCAAAAAGTCAGTGTTCAAAAACAAGAAAAAAATATACAAAAATTAGGGATATTTTATTTGAAGTAAGCAAAATTATCTGCCAATAGAACAAGAACATTTGGCTTGTCAAGACTTTCCAAAACAAGTAAAATTAGCCAACGTCAATGAACCCAAAAATACCTAAAAATAAGTATATTCTCACTAATAACAAGTGCACTTTTCTTGATAGAAAAAAAGACCTTTTTTCTCAATATGTTAAAAAATATTCTTAAATTAAGTAAATGCTAGTGCCATTATCTTGACATAATGACACGCTCTGTATTACATTTCTTGAAACCAGCAAACTTATACTAAAAACTAGTTTATTTTTCTTAATGGAAAGGCAACAAGACAACCGCTTGTTACTCTCGGGGCAGCTCAGGTAAATCATATTGTCTAAAAATGCATTTTTCCATCGATAACATGACATCATCGCGTCAAGTGCGTGCTCTTTCAGTCAATTAGTGCGCATATACACAGCCCGGCCCCCGGCCGAAAATGTTTTAATTGTAATTTTGAAGAATTCATTTGAATGTGCATGAACTATTTCTGTTCAAAATTGTTAGAAATGTCACATGTTAAATGTTTAAATATTAACTGTCAGTTTGCTGTACTGTGCCAACTGTACTACTATATGAGTACCTATTTTCTATTGTTTCATTGAAAATAAAACAGCAAAGTCCATTTGGCTGTCATCTGTTTTAATTATGAGACACAATTGTGTCAAAGTCATGATTTTTTATTTCATAAGAAATTATTACTTTAAAAACATAGTTGTATACTTGTGAGTGTTGATGACACAGCTTTGCAACACTTGATATTCTAGTTCCAAGCATGTTTTACTCAATATAGGTCATAAAATCTCAGCTGTAATATCTTACTGAGATCACATACCTGCCAACTACTCCGGTTTTCCCGTAATTAGTACGGTTTTCATCAACCTATTCCGGGTTACGGTTGCAGTGATAAAAAATACGGTTTTTCATTAATTAATTATTTATTTATTTTTTTAAGTTTTATTCACAAAATCGCGTAACAACAATGACAATCGACACTGCTTCCCGTAACTTCCTATCGAGCCATTCCGAATGCCATGCGCGAGGCTATTTATAGCACCGCTGCCAAGCACGAGGCACCAGTTGCCATTGTTTCCAAACGAGCGAACGATCATGGAATCAGCCGGAGAAAAATCGCAAACGAGTCTTAAACCGAAAAGAAAACTGCAGTCATTCCGTGAAGAATATTCAAAAGCCTATCCGGGAATAATTATCCCTTCCAAAAAGGGGGAAAACTACGCGAATTGCACCTTGTGCAGACAAGATTTTTCGATCGGACACGGAGGAATTAGCGATGTAAAAGACCACGTTGGGACAAAAAAACACAAGTCTAATGCCGTTGCTAAATTTGGATTTTAGCCACAAAAAGGTAATGACACCAATGTTATCTATTGGAATTGTTTAGTACTGTTATACTGTTAAAAGTGTTTATACTATTTATGCTTTCAAGTCCAAGTTGAAGAAATCTTGTTAAATGTTGACAGCATAACTACCAAAATACAGAAGTATGTCCTTAATATTTTTGCAGTGCTATTTCTGTTGAAAAGTTCAAATGATTACATTAGAGATGTGATGTGCCACTTTTCAAGTGTCTGATGGCTTAAATTAATTTTCATTCATTTTTCATATTTTGAATTCTTTTGAAAGGCTTACAAAAAAACTACATTTGAATTGTAATTCCATGCTATTGACAGGACTATTAATTTTAATGAAGTTATCTTAAAATAATAAATAAATGTTTACAGTATGATAATTGTGATAGAAATTTGAATTTTAGGCACAGAATATTTTTTACAATTGAACAAGGCAGTAGATTATACAAGCTTGGACAGAAAGTTAATAATGACACCAATTTTTTTTTTTAATGGAATTGTTTAGTACTGTTTTACCATTTGTTTACTGTAAAAAGTGTTTATACTGTTTATACTTTCAATGAACAAATTGAAGTCTTGTGAAAGGTTGACAGGATAACTGGCATTAACTGTCAAAATAATTTCAAACTATTGAAGTTAGCTTACAGAATAAACATGTCAATCAACCCATATGATTTTTGCTGTAATATTTTTGTTTTGAAAAGTCACTGTGACTGATAGAAAAGTGATGGTTTTAGCAACATTTTAACCTGTCTGAATGCAATCAATCATTTTGCGCTCTAACACTCTAACACAGTTTTTGTGTAAAAGTAGACAGTTTTATGTCGTCCACAGCTTCTTTACCACATGGGGTCCCCCAGGGCTCAATCCTTGCCCCAATTTTATTTGCGCTTTACCTTCTCCCCCTTGGTTCTATTTTTAGGAAGTACAGTATTGCATTTCATTTTTATGCCAATGATTGCCAGATTTATTTTCCCATGGCACAAAATAACACGGTTCAACGTCTTATTGACTGCCTGCACGACATCAAAGTCTGGCTTTCAGCTAACTTCCTGAGCCTAAATGAAGACAAAACAGAAGTTATGTTGTTCGGTCCAAGTCGCTCTCCCTCCCCCAACGTTGACCTCGGCACTCTGACCCCGTATCTCAGCGACTGTGTCACAAACCTGGGGGTAAAGTTTGACTCAGATTTTAAATTCGAAAAACAAATCAGCAGCGTCGTTCAAAAAAGCTTTTATCAATTACGCCAAATAGCGAAAGTGAAACCGCTTCTATCAAGACATGATCTTGAGAAATTAATCCACGCCTTTATCTCGACTCGTCTTGACTACTGTAATGCCCTGTATGTTGGCATTAGCCAGGCCTCCCTCGCCCGCCTGCAGCTCGTGCAGAACTCTGCTGCTCGTCTGCTAACACAGACCCGCAGACGTGAGCACATCACCCCTATTTTAGCGTCCCTTCACTGGCTCCCTGTGCGTTACCGAATACATTTTAAACTCCTTTTATTTGTTTTTAAATGTCTAAACAACCTCGCGCCAACCTATCTCTCCGACCTCCTTCAGCCTTACTGCCCCACCCGATCCTTAAGATCAGCCGATCAGCTGCTGTTGACGGTCCCTGACACAAGGCTGAAGCTTAGAGGTGACAGAGCTTTCGCCGTTGCTGCTCCCAAGCTCTGGAACGACCTACCTCTGAGTGTTAGACAAGCCTCCTCTCTTCCTGTTTTTAAATCTCTCTTAAAAACATACTTTTATTCCATGGCTTTTAACACTGAGTGATATCCATCCTGCAATGGCGCCCCATAATACACCTGCTGTGATCCTGTTTTTATGTTTTTATTAATTCTATTTTAATTATTTATTTTTTATCGTGTTCTGTTTGTGTTGTGTTGTGTTTGCTCGGTACTCGTTTTATCTTTTAACCTGTTCATTGTACAGCACTTTGGCTACCCCTGTGGTCAATTTTAAATGTGCTTTATAAATAAAGTTGATTTGATTTGATTTGATAACATAAAATCTGCTTAGTGAGAAGAATTATCTTATCAGACAGAAAATAAGCAAATATCACCCTTATTTGAGATATTTAATCTTACTTAGATTTCAGTTTTTGCAGTGTAACATTGCTGTCCATCTTTAAAACTGTAACTTGCTCACACGCGTTCTCAGTACTGATATTGTGCAGCGCATTATTTTTGTTGTAAACCCTACTAATGCTAATTTATGAATTTGAAAGGACGTCCAACTTGAATAACTAGCACAAAGTCGCTAGTTGCATTAGGGAGTCTGACTTTTTACAAAATCCTTGCTAAAAGAGAATAAAACAGTAGAGAAGACCGTGTTGTCCAGGTGTTAACTGCAGTGTGTTTGTGTGTCAACAAGGGTTTCTTCCGGCGAACAATCCGGCTGAAGTTGGAGTACGATAAGTGTGAGCGCAACTGCAAAATCCAAAAGAAGAACCGCAACAAGTGCCAGTACTGCCGCTTCCATAAGTGCCTCTCTGAGGGAATGTCTCACAATGGTAAGGTATTGTAATATTTAACTCCGCCGTGGGGGTGTTTTTTATCATGTACACGCACAGCGGGGTGCTTTTAGATGGGCTGCCTTGTGAGAGAAAAGCCAGGAACTTTTAGCGCTGCACATCTGTGCTGCAGGGTCATTGGGTTTGTCTCCGCGGCCTCACGCCGCAGGCGCTGCAGTGTCAGAAACCCGAGATGGAAGGAAAGAACTCACCGCAGCGTATCATTTGCGGGCTAATTCACTGCTGCTTTTTTGGAAGTCCACAAATGAATCCTTCCATGGGTTGTGTAAATGTCTCCGTGCGACAGCCATCCGCTTTGGACGCATGCCCCAGGCGGAGAAGATGAAGCTGAAGGCGGAAAGTAAGATGGTGGAGAAGAAGAAGGAGGCCAGCCCATTGCTGTCGGACCACAAGATCCTGATCGGGCGGATCCACGAAGCCTACATGAAGAACTTCAACATGAACAAAGCCAAAGCTCGCCTAATCCTCACCGGAAAGACAAGCAAGCCGGTAAGCGAGGTGATTATTTGTGGCTTCATTTCATCCCCGGAGGTCAACTTTTGTCTTCCTCCTAGCCGTTTGTCATCCACGACATGGAGACCTTCCAGCTGGCCGAGAGGACCTTCGCGGCCCACATGGTGTCTGACAAGTTGGAGCCCGACAGCGACGTCCCAGCAGGAGTTCTGGTGGCGGCGGTGGGATGCGGCGGGCTCCAGCAGAGGGAGGCCGAGGCTCGCCTCTTCCACTGTTGTCAGAGCACCTCGGTGGAGACGGTCACGGAGCTCACCGAGTTTGCCAAGGCCGTGCCCGGCTTCCAGAACCTGGATCTGAATGACCAGGTACTAATGTATGATTATTCCTATTTCAACAAGAAAAATACTGGAGTTCCCTCCTATAGCGGCCGAGGGCGTTTATTTAATGAGCGTTAGGTTTATTTGAAGGAGGCATCAAGTTTAGAGGAGCAATGTACACAACGTAGAAATATAAATAAAATATATACATTTGATAACATTTTTTATTGTAGTTTATATTATTTAATTATTAATTTTATATTGTTAAATCTTTATTACATTTATATTATTAAGTTATTTATTTGATAACATTAAACTTTTAAAATTATTTGTAAATTAATTGTATTTTTGATATTACGATAAAAGTTAATTACATTTTAATGTATTTTATATTATTAAATAATTTATTTTATGTTATTAAGTTATTATTTATTTAGTATTTTTATATATATTATAAATGTATTCTACACGATTTAATTGTTTTTTCATTAATTAATTCACTTCCCTCCACAATTTTTATTTAGCTTCATCTTTATTTTTTCATTTTATATATATATATATATATATATATATATATATATATATATATATATATATATATATATATATATATTTAAATAAAAAAAATATATGTATATGTATTTAAAAAAATATATATATATATATATATATAATGGAAAAAAAAAAGATGAAGCTAAATAGAAATTGTGGAGGGAAGTTATATATATATATATATATATATATATATATATATATATATATACAGTATAAAAAAAATAAAAATAAAAAAAATATATATATATATATATATATATATATATCTATATATCTATATCCATTTTCTACCGCTTGTCCCTTTTGGGGTCGCGGGGGGTCGCTGGAGCCCATCTCAGCTGCATTCGGGCGGTAGGCGGGGTACACCCTGGACATATATATATATATATATATATATATATGATATATAAGTATTTATATATTTTTTTATCAGTTAAGGACTATTTATAAGTGCAAAAATAATTTTTTAGGTATTTTTTTAAATATTACTATGGAAATGTTATTACATTTGTATTTATTTTACATTATTACATTATTTATTTTATATTATTAAATCTGTAAAATGTATTTTATGTTGTTTTTTTCAATAATTATTTAATTAACTTTCCTCCACAAATCCTAAAGAGCTTCACCTTTTATTCCTAAAATATAATTTATTTTAGTCCTAATATATATTATTCCTTTTTTTTAATTATCAGTTAAAGACTACCTATTAAGTTCAAACATTTTACTTTATTTTATAATGTATTTTAAATCAATTGAGGTCACAGTGAATATTAAAACATATTCAAAATAAGTTGTTTTTTTTAAATATTAGTATAGAAATTTGACAAAATTTTTATTGATTTTATATTATTAAATCATTATTTTGTATTAGGTTATTATTTATTTAATGTTATTATACATTATAAATATGTCTTATTTTCATTTGTTAATTCATTTACTTATCTCCGCAAATCATATTTAGTATGTATTTTAATGTATTTTAAACATTGGTTAAGATGTGAGTCGTCCCTCACCACATTGTGCTTAAAATATCGTGGCTTCACCACATCACACATTTTTTAGGGATATTTTAAGCATATTTTACAATTTCTTTGGTCCTAAACTAATTTTTAAAGCATAAAATGTTTTAATAAAGTACAAATATCAATACTACAGCGCTATACCAGAGCACGCGTTTCAGTTTTGTGGCCACTAATTGGCTCAAAAGAGTCTAAAGGTGACTAAACGATGTTATTTTATATCTGGAGGTGTCTTATAAAGTCGTAAACAAGCTTTTTATGCCGTAGCTGTTAAAATATTTGATTTATAATTCATGATTTCTACTTTGCGGAAATGCATTCATGGCGGTTATGTCCAGAAGCGATGAACAGGTACAACTTGGTCCATCCTGGCTGGCACTTGCTGCACGGCCATTAAACTTCTCCCGCTGACTTTTAGGTGACGCTCCTCAAGTACGGCGTCTACGAGGCCCTCTTCACGCTCCTGGCCTCGTGCATGAACAAAGACGGCCTCCTGGTGGCGCGCGGTGGCGGCTTTATCACCCGCGAGTTCCTCAAGAGCCTCCGTCGGCCCTTCAGCGACATGATGGAGCCCAAGTTCCAGTTCGCCACGCGCTTCAACGCCTTAGAGCTGGACGACAGCGACCTGGCCCTGTTCGTGGCCGCCATCATCTGCTGCGGCGGTGAGCTCGTCCGACGTTTAACCCTCCTTCAAAGTCCTCACCTTCTTGTCCTTTTTCCAGACCGTCCAGGCCTGGTGGACGTCTCCCTGGTGGAGCAGCTCCAGGAAGGCATCGTGCAAGCCCTGCGGCTCCACCTGGTGGCCAACCACCCGGATGACGCCTTCCTGTTCCCGAGACTGTTGCAAAAACTGGCCGACCTCAGAGAGCTGGTCACCGAGCACGCTCAGTTGGTGCAAGAAATCGAGACGTCGGAGGACACCTCGCTGCATCCCCTCTTGCAGGAAATCTACAGGGACATGTACTAACTTAAATATCACTACTGAGTACACTTTCACTCATACTGCACAAGAAAACTTTGTTTTAGGGAGAACTACTGTACTGTGAAAAGGGGGCCATATTTTACATTGGAGACAGACTAAAGCAATCATATGCAAAACTATATATATATATATATATTGCTTGAATAGTATAGTGGCCAGGTGGTGTCAAATTTATGTAACCTTGTATATTATTTAAAAAATGTGTGCTATTTTTTTTTGCATTTGAACAACCCTGCATGATGATTGAAATGTGACTTCTCAAACTACAAATGAGTCTTTCATAAATAAAATACAAAATACTGACTGCATCACTTGTTTGGACAAATACACACTTTTGAATGTACACACAGAATGTATTTCACTTTTTTAATCTTGCCATGTTGATTACTGACAATCATAGTGAGGTTGATTTGTGTCTTGACTATGAATTTTTTTTTTTTTTACATTTTGTGAACATACTTTTTTTTATACACCAAATGAAAATGTCATTGTATCAAAGTGGGTGTGTTAAAAAAATTCAGTTTGTTAAAATGCAGTGTTTTAAAATTCAGTCTAAAAAAAATTCTGCGTAAAAAACTTAAATGCAGAAATATTTCTTGCTTCAAAACTCAAGACTCACTTCCGTTTCAAAAAATCAGTGTGTAAAAATTCAGTGTAAAAACATTTAAAGTGTGTAAAAATTCAGTGTAGAACGTTCAATGTTTAAGAAATGAGTGTAACAAAATATGCGTTGCTTTAAAACTCAAGACCCACCTACATTAAGTTAAAATTCAGTGTTAAAAAAAAATCAGTGTAAAAGAATTCAGTTTAGAAATATTTGTTGCTTCAAAACTCAAGACTCATTACTGTTTAATTAAAAATTCAGCGTGTAAAAATTCCATGAAAAAAATTCAGTACAGAAATATTTGTCTCAAGTTTAAAGTCACGTGATTTTTATGCACTCAATTTTTTTTACACTGAATTTTAAAACTATTTGACAAAAAAAGTGTGTTCAAAAATTCAGTTTGTTAAAATGCAGTGTTTTAACATTTAGTCTAAAAAAATTCTGCGTAAAAAACTTAAATGCAGAAATATTTCTTGTTTCAAAACTCAAGACTCACTTGCGTTTCAAAAAATCAGTGTGTAAAAATTCAGTGTAAAAACATTTAAAGTGTGTAAAAATTCAGTGTAAAGCGTTCAATGTTTAAGAAATGAGTGTAACAAAATATGTGTTGCTTTAAAACTCAAGACCCACCTACATTAAGTTAAAATTCAGTGTTAAAAAAAATCAGTGTAAAAGAATTCAGTTTAGAAATATTTGTTGCTTCAAAACTCAAGACTCATTACTGTTTAATTAAAAATTCAGTGTGTAAAAATTCCATGAAAAAAATTCAGTGTGTAAAATAATTCAGTACAGAAATATTTGTCTCAAGTTTAAAGTCACGTGATTTTTATGCACTCAATTTTTTTTACACTCAATTTTAAAACTATTTGACAAAAAAAGTGGGTGTTCAAAAATTCAGTTTGTTAAAATGCAGTGTTTTAAAATTCAGTCTAAAAAAAATTCTGCGTAAAAAACTTAAATGCAGAAATATTTCTTGCTTCAAAACTCAAGACTCACTTGCGTTTCAAAAAATCAGTGTGTAAAAATTCAGTGTAAAAACATTTAAAGTGTGTAAAAATTCAGTGTAAAACGTTCAATGTTTAAGAAATGAGTGTAACAAAATATGCGTTGCTTTAAAACTCAAGACCCACCGACATTAAATTAAAATTCAGTGTTAAAAAAAATCAGAAGAATTCAGTTTAGAAATATTTGTTGCTTCAAAACTCAAGACTCATTACTGTTTAATTAAAAATTCAGCGTGTAAAAATTCCATGAAAAAAATTCAGTACAGAAATATTTGTCTCAAGTTTAAAGTCACGTGATTTTTATGCACTCAATTTTTTTAACACTGAATTTTAAAACTATTTGACAAAAAAAGTGTGTGTTCAAAAATTCAGTTTGTTAAAATGCAGTGTTTTAACATTTAGTCTAAAAAAAATTCTGCGTAAAAAACTTAAATGCAGAAATATTTCTTGCTTCAAAACTCAAGACTCACTTCCGTTTAAAAAAATCAGTGTGTAAAAATTCAGTGTAAAAACATTTAAAGTGTGTAAAAATTCAGTGTAAAACGTTCAATGTTTAAGAAATGAGTGTAACAAAATATGTGTTGCTTTAAAACTCAAGACCCACCTACATTAAGTTAAAATTCAGTGTTAAAAAAAATCAGGGTAAAAGAATTCAGTTTAGAAATATTTGTTGCTTCAAAACTCAAGACTCATTACTGTTTAATTAAAAATTCAGTGTGTAAAAATTCCATGAAAAAAATTCAGTACAGAAATATTTGTCTCAAGTTTAAAGTCACGTGATTTTTATGCACTCAATTTTTTTTACACTGAATTTTAAAACTATTTGACAAAAAAAGTGTGTGTTCAAAAATTCAGTTTGTTAAAATGCAGTGTTTTAAAATTTAGTCTAAAAAAAATTCTGCGTAAAAAACTTAAATGCAGAAATATTTCTTGCTTCAAAACTCAAGACTCACTTGCGTTTCAAAAAATCAGTGTGTAAAAATTCAGTGTAAAAACATTTAAAGTGTGTAAAAATTCAGTGTAGAACGTTCAATGTTTAAGAAATGAGTGTAACAAAATATGCGTTGCTTTAAAACTCAAGACCCACCTACATTAAATTAAAATTCAGTGTTAAAAAAAAATCAGTGTAAAAGAATTCAGTTTAGAAATATTTGTTGCTTCAAAACTCAAGACTCATTACTGTTTAATTAAAAATTCAGCGTATAAAAATTCTATGAAAAAAATTCAGTGTGTAAAATAATTCAGTACAGAAATATTTGTCTCAAGTTTAAAGTCACGTGATTTTTATGCACTCAATTTTTTTTACACTGAATTTTAAAACTATTTGACAAAAAAAAAAATTTATTCAAATTTTGCTCAAATTGCTTTCATTTAATGAAATTGTCAGCATAACTTGATGTAAAAAAAAAAAATATCCAGGTCACGAAATTTAAACGCAAAAAATTCAGTCTAAAAAAGCTTTCATAATAAAGACACAAATGAACCTCCTTATGCAATCAGTGCTGTTTTTAAACTGTTTCAATAACCGGAAACAACAATCGATAGATAGATAGCACTTTATTGATTCCTTCAGGACAGTTCCCGCCGGAAAATTTAAATAATGATAATATAACAATAATTAATATATTTATTTTTTGTTAGTAGTCTGGAAAGTGATCTGTTTTTTTTTTTTAAATGACCATAAAATTTATTATTGGCACTCAGCATGAAATTATTCCCGGGCGCGGCCACCGCTGCTGCTCACTGCTCCCCTCAACTCCCAGGAGGTGATCAAGGGTGATGGGTCAAAGGCAGAGAATAATTTCGCCACACCTAGTGTGTGTGTGACAATCATTGGTACTTTAACTTTATTAGGGCCCGCATGGCCCATTGTAAAAGGACTCCCGTTGGGATTCCTTTTACAATGGGACATAAGGACCTATTGAATTTGTAACGTTTAATTATTATTATTATTATTCTTTTTTCTTCCGCCGCCACTTTGAGCTGCAATTTGACCCACTTAACATGCTTCAAAACTCACCATATTTGACCCACACATCAGGACCTGCGAAAATTGCCTTTTAATAAAAAAAAAAAACGAACCACAAAACTCACAATTGCGCTCTAGCGCCCCCTAGGAAAAAAAAAACTAGACTGCCTGTAACTCCCACTAAGAAGGTCGGAGAGACATGAAACAAAAACCTCTGTGTAGGTCTGACTTAGACCTAGATTTTATAATGGTACATACTCGGGCAAAAATCAACAGGAAGTTGGCAATTCCCCCTTCAAGACAAAAATGTACTAAAAACAGTCACTTTTGCCTCTTTGAGCTGTAATTTGACCCCCTTAACATGCTTCAAAACTCACCAAACTGAACACACACATCAGGACTGGCAAACATTGCGATCTAATAAAAAAACCTAACCCCAAATCTCAAAATTGCGCTCTACCGCAATTTTGGAATAAAACGCAGCTGTAACTCCCACTGGAAAGGTCGGAGAGACATGAAACAAAAACCTCTATGTAGGTCTCACTTAGACCTACATTTCATTCATTGACATCCTTCAGCAAAAATCCACAGGAAGTTTGCAATAGTCCCCCTTCAAAACATTTTTTTTTTTTTTAAATGGTCACCTTTCTTCAAACATTATCTCCTCTGAACAAAAGTATTGGGACACTTAGGACTACAACTTGACAAAAGTATTGGGACACTTCGGACTAAAACTGGACAAAAGTATTGGGACACTTAGGACTAGCACCTGCCAAATATGCGGGCCCGACCAACGCTGCTTGCAGCTTTAATTAGGGCCCACAATGGCCCATTGCAAAAGGACTCCCGGGAGTCCTTATGCAATGGGACATAAGGACCTATTGAATTTCTAAGGTTTTATTATTATTCTTTATTATTATTATTCTTCCGCCGCCTCTTTGAGCACTAATTTGACCCACTTAACATGCTTCAAAACTCACCATATTTGACCCACACATCAGGACCTGCGAAAATTGTCTTTTAATAATAAAACCGAACCGCAAAAATCAAAATTGCGCTCTAGCGCCCCCTAGGAAAAAAAAAACTAGACTGCCTGTAACTCCCACTAGGAAGGTCGGAGAGACATGAAACAAAAACCTTTATGTAGGTGTGACTTAGACCTAGATTTCATAATAGTATATTCTCGGGCAAAAATCAACAGGAAGTTGGCAATTCCCCCTTCAAGACAAAAAAGTACTAAAAACAGTCACTTTTGCCTCTTTGAGCTGCAATTTGACCCCATCAACATGCTTCAAAACTCACCAAACTGAACGCACACATTAGGACTGGCAAAAACTGTGATCTAATAAAAAAACCGAACCCCTAGAGCAATTTTTGAATAAAACGGAGAAAAAACTGCTCCTCAGAAGAAAAAAATGACAAAACTGCCTGTAACTCCCACTGGGAAGGTCGGAGAGACATGAAACAAAAACCTCTCCGTAGGTCTCACTTAGACCTACATTTCATAAATTGACAACCCCCAGCAAAAATCAACAGGAAGTTTGCTATTCCCCCTTCAAAACAAAATTTTTGTAAAAACCGGTCACCTTCCTTCAAAAACTATCTCCTCGGAGCGCGTTTGTCGTTTCGGCTTCAAACTAACACAGGAGAGAGATTAAACCCTTGTGATTAAAAGTATAGATGGGATTTTTTATAACTGCTCCGGTTTTGATTTGATGACCCTTCAAAGACACGCTGCGCTGATGCTGCTGCGCTGCTGCTCTTTTAAGATGGCTGCTTAAAAGCAGGAAGCACCAACGTGCCCACACAATGCAGACAAGGTAGGTACACTAGACAAAAGTCTTGGGACACTTCAGACTACAAGTAGACAAAAGTATTGGGACACTAAGGACTAGCACCTGCCAAATACGCGGGCCCGACCAACGCTGCTTGTTATTTTTGGGTTTTAATGTTGTGAAGCTGTGTCAATTCAGAGCAACGACAGTCGAGTGCTAATACTTTTACCATGGATTAACGTATTCGGGTGCTACCTTATGTAACCTTGTACATTATTTAAAAAATATGTGCTATTTTTTTCGTTGCTCTATATTCCGCGGTCAATTGTAGGGAATATGTACTGTACTGTGCAATCTACTAATAAAAGTGTCAATCAATACTCCCCCGAGCCTGTAGGTGGCGGTGCAGGCCCATGTAACGACAAACAGGACGCGCGTCTCCATTTCCCTTTCTAGTATATAATGGAGCAAACTACAACGGAACCCCATATTAATACATTTACATGCCAACTTTGTGGTTTAAATTGTCCTTTTACTTGCTTCGGGCAAAAGCCACCAAACACCAGAGCCATTGTGTGAGTTAAAAAAAAAAATGAAGCAGAACGTCGTGTTGCGAGTTGGATGTTAGCTAGCTAGGCTAACAGTTCGCTGCTACGTGCAGAATCGACACTTAAAAAAATGTTTTCTGCTTGTGTCTTGTTTTATGGACCTGGCGTGAGTTTGTTTATATGTATGTTTATTTTGTTGTCTAGGTTGCTGGAGGAGTGTTTTGTGACTAAAGACCCCTTCAGTCCGGACAAGGAAAAGTTCCTTGTTTTGGGTTCAAAGTGCAACTTGTGCGATGCTACAGTTTGTGTTGGCGCGGTAAGATATTTTATTAATGACGTTTATTTCATCCTATCTCCGTTCTAACGAGTGTTTGACCTTGCATTGCATTGCTTTGTGGCTTCAATGCTATCCTCATGTGACCTCGTATCACGAGTCCTCAAAATGTACACGATGTGCTGAGAGAGCAGTGTGACTGAAGCAATCTACATGCGGCGCATTCATGAACGTGACTAACTTTTTTTTCCCCGCTGACCTGGCAGGACTGCAGCCTTTTCTACACCAGGAGGTTCTGCATGCCTTGTGTCAACAAGAACTTGGACCAGTTCCCCCTGCAAATCCAGGCCGAGCTGGGCAAGAAGGGGCAGCCGTCCATGGACACCAAGTGATAGGTTTTTAACATCTACCGGTAGTCCTTTTTTTTTTTTTTTTTTTTTTAATATGACAAACACACCTCTCTGCAGCATGGCAACACTTTTGTCAAAATATGTGGATATTTTCTTGTATTTTCAGGTTTACATTACCTTTTAACAAGAGAAGGAGAAATATAAATGTAATTTATAACATTTGTATGCACGTACAACACTTTTTTCATTGATTGATTGATTGAAACTTGTATTAGTAGATTGCACAGTGAAGTACATATTCCGTACAATTGACCACTAAATGGTAACACCCCAATAAGTTTTTCAACTTGTTTAAGTCTGGGTCCACTTAAATTGATTCATGATACAGATTAGGGATGTCCCGATCCAGGTTTTTGCACTTCCGAACTGATACCGATATTGTTTTTGCATTTCCGATCCGATACTGACCGATACTGGCCTATCCGAGCATGTATTAAAGTTTAAAGTTATTTAGCCTACTTAGTTGTCAGAATTATGTTGAAAAGGGTTTTAGTACTTTTGATAACAACTAGCCAGCTGAATTAGGGGAGTTTGAATAATACACAATGGTTGGTAACAAGAAACTGACCTGTTTATTCAAGGTTAAACACAAAATAGACAAAATTATACATGACAAACAGAAATGGCATCATTGAACGAGGGCTGGGCGATATGACCTTTTTTTAATATTGCGATATTTTAAGGCCATATTGCGATACACAATATATATCTCGATATTTTGCCTTAGCCTTGAATGAACACTTGATGCATATAATCACAGCAGTATGATGATTCTATGTGTTTTGATTGATTGATTGAGACTTTTATTAGTAGGTTGCACAGTGAAGTACATATTCCGTACAATTGACCACTAAATGGTAACACCCCAATAAGTTTTTCAACTTGTTTAAGTTGGGGTCCACTTAAATTGATTCATGATACAGATATATACTATCAGATATATACTATCATCATAATACAGTCATCACACAAGATAATCACATTGAATTATTTACATTATTTATAATCCAGGGTGTGGAGGGTAAGTGTCAAAAAGACAACCAAAAGAGTTTGATATGAGAATAAATCTAAAGTTAAAATATAGGGTAGAAATGCACCCATTTGCAGGAAATGTAGTCTTGATTTTCAAAATGTTCTTTCAAGGCTTGCATGTCTACATTAAAACATTCTTCATACTGCATTAATATATGCTACTTTTAAACTTTCATGCAGAGAAGGAAATCACAACTAAAAAAATCACTAATTTTTTCATACGGTGTTGATGTGGAAATTTTTGCCTCTGCATTTTGATGGTGTGGACGTGTGGCACCGAATGGAGATAAGCGTCTCGACAGACGTCACAATATTTGAACAATGATGACGAAAACTGTTGTCTCTGTCGTGTCCGTGTGTCGAAAATTGTTATGCGCTTATTTTTTTATTTGATTTTGTGCGTGGCATAGACAATACGAAGGTCCCAGACTCGGGATCTTTCTGTGTGGAGTTTGCATGTCCTCCCCGTGACTGCGTGGGTTCCCTCCGGGTACTCCGGCTTCCTCCCACTTCCAAACACATGCACCTGGGGATAAGTTGATTGGCAACACTAAATTGGCCCTAGTGTGTGAATGTTAGTGTGAATGTTGTCTGTCTATCTGTGTTGGCCCTGCGATGAGGTGGCGACTTGTCCAGGGTGTACCCCGCCTTCCGCCCGATTGTAGCTGAGATAGGCTCCAGCGCCCCCCGCGACCCCGAAGGGAATAAGCGGTAGAAAATGGATGGATGGATAGATTTGCCGTGCGCAGAGGACGCTTGAGCAGGCGCGCACCTTAGCGGCTGCGCTAGCATCACAGCTAACGTTAGCCATGCCGCTACCTCGCTCTCTGCTCGGGGAGGACGTATACGTATGTGACGTATGACGTGACAGTATGTGACGTGTGTCGTGACAGTATGTGACGTATGACTTGACAGTATGTGACGTGTGTAAGAAGGTGCGCTCGCTGTCTGTGAGAGGGAGACACAGGAAAGAGTGAGAAGAGCCTGTCGTGTAATGCCAGCAGCTAAAAGCAACTGCGAGAATTGTGGATGTGTTGAAGGTGTGCTGGAAAATGCGGAACGGAAATTACGGAGCAGCAGAAAAGTGGAATGTATTATTTAAATAGGTGCGTTGGAAAACACGGACCTGGATCGGCATTTTCCCATGCCTTGCCGATACGCAATTTTTGGCAAATATCTGCACCCGATCCGATCCAAATATCGGATCGGGACATCCCTAATACAGATATATGCTATTTTCATAATACAGTCATCACACAAGATAATCATCACAGTATATAAATTGAATTATTTACATTATTTACAATCCGGGGTCTGGGATATGGAAGGGGGTTACGGTAGGTTTGGTTGGAATCAACACTTCAGTCATCAACAATTGCATCAAAGAAATTGACATTGGAACAGTGTAGGTCTGACTTGGTACATATGTACAGCAAGTATTGGACACAGAGAGAGAGATCAGAAATTATAAGAAAAAGTGACTACATTTGATTGTTTAGATTTGATTATTTACAATCCGAGGAGGTATGATGAGGAAGGGAGGGTGTTAGTTTAGGGTTTGAAGTTGCCTGGAGGTGTTTTTAGTGCGGTTTTGAAGGAGGATAGAGAAGCCCTTTCTTTTACACCTGTTGGGAGTGCATTCGTTAAAACCTTCAGTATATCAGTGTGTGGAATTAAATTATCAGAGGTGGGTAGAGTAGCCAGAAATTGTACTCAAGAGTACTGTTACTTTAGAGATTTATTACTCAAGTAAACGTAAGGAGTAGTAACCCAAATATTTACTTGAGTAAAAGTAAAAAGTATGTTGTGAAAAAACTACTCAAGTATTGAGTAACTGATGAGTAACCTGTTTGTTTAATGATGACGGAAACAAATAATGCACAAAAACATAAAGATAGTAATGAGCAAATTCAGAGCCAGGAATATCTCTTAAGCAACTAAAACAATAATATATATTAAATAATAATACATTAACATAAAAAAATTAAAGCAAATTGAGCCACAATAACTTACATCACCATAGGCTCAGTAGGCAGAGATTACAAAAGCAAATAACAAATTAGCCTTTACGCAAACCATAAACTGATAGGTGTGGACTGCACCTGGGAACACACTGATTGGTGTTTCTATGTATGTGTGTGTGTGTGTGTGTGTGCGCGCGACTGTGCGTGTCTATGAGGCTGCAGTGCGTTAATAAATGTACAAACACGATGTACATTTGACAGTGATTCATAGCAGGGAAGCTAACATCAGCCTACGGTGACAGCCAAAATATCTACTAACATTACTTACCGCGATGGGCTTCCTCAAATTTGACGTTGAGTTCATGTAAGCTTAAGCTTGTTAATCATGTGACCGCCTGGCTCTGTTCGATTGGTGAAACGGAGTCAAACGTCACCAGTGACTGTATTTGATTGGTGAAACGCAGACATGAGATAGATCCTACTTTGAAGGTCTGTCTGACAGACCAAAACAAACAAAGTGTGCATTAACAGATCGATAAATATCAGTAGCGAGCTGAATGTAGATAGAGTGGAGTAAAAGTAGCGTTTCTTCTCTATAAATATACTCAAGTAAAACTACTCTTAGATGTACAATTTATCCCAAAAGTTACTCAAGTAGATGTAACAGAGTAAATGTAGCGCGTTACTACCCACCTCTGTAGATTATGGAATGGATTAACCAAAGAAATCAATGTACTAATATAATCCACTTCAATAAACTCTTTAAAGTGTTTACAAAGTACAAAGAAGAACCATGATAAACATTCAGACTTTATTTCATCCATCCATTCATTTCCAAGATAATCTTATTCATCTAACCAAATGAAATATAACTTACTTCACTAATTACTATTTATTTAATTTTATTGTTATTAGTTATGGAGCATATTGTGAATAAATTGAGAACATGAAGTGAACAAAAGTTTTAGCAACTGCTGTGTAAAGGAAAAGGGGTAGGATTAAATAAGCTCTGCTTCTTCCTACTCCTTTTCGAACATGTTGAATAGAGAAACTGGAAATTGTGATGTATCATGTTGTATGCACGCCTGTTCGAAATAAACACAAACTCAACTCATGTACATTTTAATATAAATAGATATTTGGTGCTAAGGTATGAATGTTATATCACAAAATGGACATATTGAAGTCACTTGTAAAGCCCATAGTAATACAACTGTTTATTTGTCCAAAAAATTAATTGACATAAAACCCTCTTGATTATTTAAAGCAGGGGTGCTCATTACGTCGATCGCGAGCTACCGGTCGATCTCGGAGGGTGTGTCAGTCGATCACCAGCCAGGCATTAAAAAAATAGTCCTAAAAATGAGCGATCATAAATCTTCACTATGACGTCACTTTCGTCACTTGATTGACATTCACGGCACCCGAGGGTCTTCTGAGATGACGCTGGCTGCTGCCAGCTCATTAAAATTACCGACTGGAAGGCGAGAAACACTTTATTTCAACAGACTCTGGCGCCGTACCTGTCGTCAAAACTCCAAAGACCGACAGCACAGTTGCACAATAAAAGCTCTGCTTCATCCTGCCTGCGCTACCAAAATAAGAGTCTCAGAAAGCTGGCTTGCACAAGCTAGCAAGCTACGGAGTTTGCCGACAATGTATTTCTTGTAAAGTGTATACAAAGGAGTACGGAAGCTGGACAAATAAGATGCCAAAAACCAACCACTTTCATGTGGTATTGGACAGAAAGGAGGACTTTTTTCTCCTCCATTCGAAAATGCGGACGTTTTTAGCACTACTGTCTGATTCCTATCAATGCAAGTCATCAGAATCAGGTAATACACCAACTTATATTCTTGTCTTCATGAAAGAAAGGAATCTATATGTGTTAAACATGCTTGTATTATCTTTAAACACATTTAAGTTGTTAACAATATTAACTATATGTGTTAAACATGCTTGTATTATCATTAAACACCTTTAACTTGTTAACAATATTAACTATGTGTTAAACATGCTTGTATTATCTTTAAACACCTTTAACTTATTAATAATATTAACTATATGTATTAAACATGCTTGTATTATCATTAAACACCTTTAACTTGTTAACAATATTAACTATATGTATTAAACATGCTTGCATTATCTTTAAACACCTTTAACTTATTAACAAAAACATATATTTCATAAATAAGTAAATATAAATGATATATATGAATGAGGTAGATCCCCACGACTTGATCAATTGAAAAGTAGCTCGCCTGCAGAAAAAGTGTGAGCACCCCTGATTTAAAGTCTATGTAAACTTTTTATTTTACGACAGTCATCACAATATGTTTTGCTTTTACATTATCATATGCACTAGCTAGGATTAAAGGCTACATTTTTATTGTTCTTTTATTTCCTAAAGCTTCCACTGTGCAAAGTGCAGCGACACAGTGGCAAAGTCGAACAGCGATAGGCACCGAGCCAACTATGACTGCACCGCTCCCTCCTCGACACTGACGTCAGCACTTTCAAGAGGTTTGTGCTCTTGTTGTCCTTTTTATTTACCCTCTCAACCCGCCTGCAAACGTCACGTTGACCGTCCGTAACCTCGAACCGCTGAGTGGATTTGCTGTGATTCAATCAAGTTGTGCCCTAAGTCGTTTATGGCCCGTCACAATCAGATCAAGCTCGCTGTCTTGTCGCTTGATGGTTGTGATAGCGCAGCCACATGGCCATGCTTCAATCCATCTTACAGGTATGTTTTTATCTGATGACAATGAGCCTTTAAACTCTTTACAGCATGCAAGATAACAGTTACTGATATTAATGTCACCATCGTAAACCAATGAGGCTCTAATCTACACTGTAGATGGCAAATCCCTTCGAAATTGAGTTTAATGCCAAGTGATGCCAAGGATAAACACATTGTGGACTTTAGCGCTACTTAAAAATGTTTTAATAAAAATACAAACAAAACATTATTTTTGAAGAATAATCTTTATTTTGGGTTTTATTGCCATGTTTTCTTTTTAAGTATCTGTGCATTTAAATGGTCTTTGTTTATATAGTACTTTGCTATTACTGGAATGATACCTAAAGCGCATTACATTATACCAGTACATCACATTCACCCATCAATTGAGTGTTACATACAGTGTTATGTACGTATAAAATTATATAGACAAAAATATGTCACTATATATAGTTATATATTTGTATTTTTATTCATTTATATTAGATTTTTTTCCCTTTTAAAATAGTTTTTCAATTTTTCATGTCTTTTTTAGATGTATTCATATTTATTTTGTATCAGTTGATGATTATTTTTAACTATTTTGTAATCTACATGTTATTTTAATTGAGGTCATAGTGAACATTAAACATTTGTAAATAAGTAGGTTTTTTTTTGTTTTTTTTAATATGTTTTAGAAATAATTATTTTATGTAATAAAGGCTGTGGCTGACATATGTATTTTTTAAATTCAGATTTTTATGATTTGTTGTAATCAACCCTCAAGGGACAAATGCTGACTTTTTGTAATTTCAGTAATTTTTTTGCTGTATTTTGCCCATAATTGTTATACTCAAAAAGTGTTGAGGACTATTAAGTTAACAAATATTATTTTGTCTGGTATTTAATTGTTAATTTTCACTTTATTTTATAATGTATATTAAATCAAATTGAGGTCATAGAGAACTTAAAAAATATTTAAGTAGTCTTTTTCAAAATAAAAATGTTTTAGACATTTATGTATTGAAGATTGTCATGTATTTTTTTTAATTCAGATTTTTTTTATTTGTTGTAGATTAACCCTCTGGAGACAAAGGCTGTCTTTTTGTCATTTTCTTAAATTTTTGCTGTATGGTTAGAGTGTCCGCCCTGAGATCGGTAGGTTGTGAGTTCAAACCCCGGCCGAGTCATACCAAAGACTATAAAAATGGGACTCATACCTTCCTGCTTGGCACTCAGCATCAAGGGTTAGAATTGGGGGTTAAAATCACCAAAAATGATTCCTGAGCGCGGCCACCGCTGCTGCCCACTGCTCCCCTCAACTCCCAGGAGGTGATCAAGGGTGATGGGTCAAAGGCAGAGAATAATTTTGCCACACCTAGTGTGTGTGTGACAATCATTGGTACTTTAACTTTAACTTAATTCTTCCTAAGAGGTTGGTTTTTTTTTTCATGTTAAATTTCAATGTCCAATTATTTCACAGGTGTACGCTACACTGTGTGTATATCATACTTGCCAACCTTGAGACCTCCGATTTCGGGAGGTGGGGGGGTGTGGAGTGGGGGCGTCGTCGGGGCGTGGTTAAGAGGGGAGGAGTATATTGACAGCTAGAATTCACCAAGTATTTCATATATATATGTATGTATATGTATATGTATATCCTGAAAATATGCAAACAAATCTGTGTTTAGATAATTGATACTTCAAACTTGCATAAATATAACATGAATATAAGATAACTTGGCTTCTGAGAGCTTCAAATTGTAATGAATAAAATGGTAAAGTTGTTGATAAACAAGCAATTATTTTTAATAATTAAATATGGTCATTTTAAATGAATTATTATGACAATTTAAAATTAATTATTTCAAATGTGTTTATTTTAATGTACCGGTATAATTCTATGGCTGGATGTAATAAGGAGTCAGAAAAAATACAAATAAAAATACAATTAATTTTGATGTTTTTAGCAAAATATTGTAAACATTTCGTTTTTTTTTTTTTTTAATTAATAAATATATTTATTTTTAGGTAAGATAAACATAATAATACAATTTATCTCTAGTCTGGATGATTTAGTTCTTGTCACCCTGTTGAAAAAAGGCTGTCCTCACTCAGGTCCGCATGGAGCTGGAGGGGGCGTGGCCTCCAGCTCCGGCTGAAAATCGGGAGATTTTCGGGAGAATATTTGTCCCGGGAGGTTTTCGGGTGAGGCGCTGAATTCCGGGAGTCTCCCGGAAAATTCGGGAGGGTTGGCAAGTATGGTGTATATATAGACATAGAAGTCCTTAAAAAGTTGTTTTTAAACTTACTTTGCTTAAATCTCACAAGCAACTTTAGCCTTTAAAGGTCTTTCGATCAAATGATGTCACAGTTTTCGACTGATATACATTTGCATAACGAGTTATTTTAATAAATCTGATCAAAAGGGCCAACATTTAAAAAACAAACAAAAACACACAAATTTTGTTTTGGACCAGAATTTATGGAGAAATCTAAGCAAAAAAAGTGAAAAAGTTGTTTATATGTATGTACGTATGTATATGTGTGTATAATCAGTTGAGGACTATTAGGTACAAGAATATGTGGTATTTGTTATTTTTCACTTTTATTTTATAATATATATTAAATCAATCGAGGTCATAGTGAACATTAGAACTATTTATGTATGTATATACATACATACATATATGTGTATATATATAATATATATGCGTGCCTATATGTATATATACATGTATGTATGTGTATGTATATATATATGTATATATGTGTGTGTGTGTGTGTGTGTGTGTGTATATATATATATATATATATATATATATATATATAAAATCAGTTGAGGACTATTAGGTACAAGAATATGTGGTATTTGTTATTTTTCACTTTTATTTTATAATATATATTAAATCAATCGAGGTCATAGTGAACAGAACTATTTATGTATGTATATACATACATACATATATGTGTATATATAATATATATGCGTGCCTATATGTATGTATACATGTATGTATGTGTATATATAATATATATATTTGTGTGTGATTGTGTATGTATATACATTGTTTGGTTCTGAAGTCATAAGTTGTAAAATATAGAACACCTTATTATAAAGTATTCACAGTATTTTGGATGTCGCATTTACGTGTTTATCCTATTTTATTAATTTTGACATAGCCAATGAATTCACTTGTTAATCATCACATATCATAGCAGTCCCTTGTTACCAAGCAAACATGCCCTCTCGTGGCCTTGAGCGACATGAACGTGGAAGGGAGCGATTAGATTGGTCGCTTCATGTGTCAAAGCCATGATACCATTCCTCCTTTCTCCCATCATGTTGCCTTTTATTGTCACACATTAAAGAAAAACAATTAAAAAAACTAATTCTGAATACGACCGGCCGCTGTGTGGCTATGAAATGACGTCATGCATGTAATGTGGTGAAATCCATGTTTCAAGCAGAACAGGAGAGGTTGAGCATATGGCGTATTTGTTCAGCGTGAATGCATCACTATGTCAACAAATGCTCCAGTCAAACTATTAATGAGGCCATTACTGGTGTGTAGAGTTAATCCGATCTTCCGTAGTGGTGCTTTAAGGACACTGAGTGGGCGGGCCAAAGGAGCGCGGAGCCAATGAATGGCCGTCTCTGTTTAAATAGTCCTTGATGTCAACTTCTTCACTCACTGCAGCTCTAACGCCATGTTGGCTGCTATGTCCTGACTTGTCTTGCAGCTTTACTACGCACCTGACAGGAGTCCACCCAATCACCTTCCCCCCTGGATTCTTACCCACTTTTTCTTTAATGGAGTATCCTGCCGCGACCACTTGGGAATAGGTTTTGTCAAAATGTCAGATGTTCGCCTTTCCGACGCGACCGTGGAGAGGGTGGACGCGCCGCAGCAGGACAACGGCAAACCTCCGGTGCGCAGGGTCCTTTTTGGGAGACCCGACCCGAATGAGATACGCGACTGTGTGACTGCTTCCATCGGGGAGGGCGTGCAAGCGTTTAAGGAGCGCTACAATTTCGACCCGGACCTCGAGACGCCTCTTTCCGCGGGGAACTTCGAGTGGACGGTGGACCCCGGTGCACCGGAGTTCTTCTCCAGGCCGCCTCACGGGAGGAGACCGTTGCCCGCAGGGGCTGAAGGAAACCAGGCGCAGGAAGCCAACAATCTCGCGGAGCAGTAAAGGTACTCAATAAACTCACTTTTTCCCCCACACATCGTGTGTAGACGTAACATTGACAACAACAAAAATAATACACTTTACAACCGTGCATGTGCCATTGAAGGCATCATCATTTAAACAGCATGTACACAGGTAATGTAGTTTTACAGCCTTGCATGTGCCATTGAACGCATCGCCATTTACGCCGCACGTACACTGGTAATGTCTTTCGGGTGCTCCTTAAGACGCGAGAACTGCCTTTTAAACAGTATAGTTTACGACAGTGCTCGTGCCATTGAATGCATCACACTGCCCCCAGCATAACACCGCACGTACACAGGTAATACTACATAACCCGGTATGTGTTGTTGAACGCGTTATATAACGCCCCCGCCCCAAACTGCTTTTTAACAAATACAGTATAAGACCGTACACGTCCCATTAAACGCAACATACGATGCCCACAGTATGGAACTGTGCATGTGCCTTGGCGATAACGCCGCACGTACACTGGTATAATAACTGGGCATAACATCAACGTTACATCTTATCTATATAGTTTATAACCAAGCGTGTGTCATTGAATGCATCGTATGACATTAAAACCGCATTTTGAACGAATATAATACATTGTTAAACCGTGTATGTGTCATTGAACGTATCATGTCATAGATAAACTGCCTTTTTAATAAAAATATATATGTAGCACATACAACCTGCATCAACCCCCTCCCAACATAACACCCAACGTACACAGGTTTTCTACAACCGACCATTGAACGCATCTTATCAAAATGTCCTTTTATACAATATGTGCCTTGGAATGCATCACAGTGCCCCCACACAACACCGCACGTACACAGGTAATAAATAACATAGTTCACACCCGGGAATGCATCACAACGCCTCTCTAAACTGTAAGCACTGTACATAAACAAATGATGCAGTTTAAGTGTGGTGCGTGTGCCATTAAATGCATCACAATGTCTCCTTTTTGCAAAGAAATAAATGATGCACCTTACAGCCATGCATGTGCCATTGAATGCACCATAGTGCCTCCCAATAATGTGAACTCTGAACATAAATGATAGTACATTTTACATCGTGCATGTGCCCATGAATGCATCACAAGGCATCTTGTATTGTGAACACTGCACATATAGTGTAGTGTTCCACCGTGTCTGTACAATTGAATGCATCACAATGCCTCTTATTACTGTTCATTAAAGACGTCTTTTTGTTGTTGTTGCAGCCTATGTGAAGGAGAGCGCAGAGAGAAGAGACAGCCCTCGCAAGCAGGCTCTCCTATAGGAAGGCACGAGAGGCTGCACAAGCACTGAACATGTACACTATCAAGTTTTGGCACTCTTATTGATATTCTTTTTTTAATTCTTAAATTGCCTCAGAAGCAGCAGACAATGTAGCAAAAGTGTGCATATTGATGACCCTCCCTTCCCCATCGTTTGTGCTGTTTTTACTACCTATGTTTTTATATGTAGCACATAAAAAGCTAAATGCTTTTCATGCCTGTGTTTTTGGATAATATGTGTGAATTTTGACACGGGTGGTGGGGTGGTTTAGTTGCAGCGCAATTTCCACCTCCCCCCTAAAATATTTCAAGTGGTCATGTTATGTTGTAATTATTCAGGTCTTTTTTTTTTTAAATGCATATTTCAACAGTCATCAGGGTTGTATGGAAACTTAAATGTCTTCCTTTTTGTTCTGGCTCTTCCATGGGAACAGCCACAAAAGACAAAGTTTACATGAGAATCTCTATGTCCCCCTTTTTTATTTCATCCTGTTGTTTTTTGTTTTTTTTTTCCCAGAGATTTGCCAAAGTGTGCCTTTTTTTTTGGTTTGGGGGATGGACAGTTGAGCAATATTCGACCAAATTTGCCAATAAGAATCCTAAGAAATTTTATTTGAATGCACCCCTGAGTGATGAACAGTCCAGATTCAAAAGATAGATAAATAAATAAATAAATCACTGGGCTACTTATGCAAATATGTGAAATTCATGTGGAACATGTAAATTGCACTATTATTCCTCATTTTTGTGTGGGCAGAACAACAAAAGCGCCCTCTCTGAAGTGGACCTGTGTGCCTTTTTTTTTTTTTTTTTTTTTTTGGAAAAACACTGAAAAAAGTATACTAACTTATTTATGTTGTGTGTGTGTGTGTGTGTGTATGGCTTTCCCAAAGCGACGTTTTTTTGTAAATATATTTTAATCATTATTTGAAAAAGGTAAATAAACGGTTGTACATCATTGCGCTGGTGGTTTGTGGTTTATTTTTGAATCGCAACTCAGCTGAAAACAACTGCATGATTTGTGTGCAAAAAAAGTTTTTTGTGCTCATCTGGAGCAGAAGAAAAAAAAACTTTCCTCCTTGTAAGAGGGAACGAGAAGTGGCTTGCAGACCGTCCAATCAGAGAAAAGAGCAGAAAAGCACACCACTTGGAGGGAACCAATCAGGTAGCAGTGGGCGGGACGATGTGTACGGTACAGGCTGTTCTTTTCATAACGCGCGCACACACACACACACACACACACACACACACACACACACACCGCAATTAGTTTCATTGGCTGACTTTTTCCTGTTATCAGTGTGGAGGAGGCAAGTGTTTACGTGTGTGTGTGTGTGTGTGTGTGTGTGTGTGTGTTATTCCTGTAATGTAATACTTCACCCAGGCTGAGCTCATTATCTTGCCATAATGAGTGACATATCGTTTGGAAGCCTGCAGCCAATAGAAACGAGATAGTGCCTACATATTAATGACTATGAATGATCATTATTACAATAATAATATAGTCGGAGCTATGTTGATAACAAGTAACAAGGTCATTACCGGCTCCTGTGTCTACATATGTGACACAAAATGGCCGATTCTGACTATGAATTGGCATTTTTCTTCTTAGTTGATGCTATGTTCGGCTAAGCTAGGTGGCTACATAATCACCACCATATTTATCTCAGCTGTGTCTCTTAAGACACTTCTAAAACATAATTTCAATAATTGGTAATATTTGTATTGGGTCAATACTCTTTAAGGCTTAAAATGACCCAAAATGGCTGATTCTGACCAAAAAATGTGTCTTTCCTGTTTATGTTATGCTAGGCTAAGCTAGGTGGCTACATTATTACTATCATTAGCCTGTCCATCTCCAGAGGTGGGTAGAGTAGCCAGAAATTGTACTCAAGTAAGAGTACTGTTACTTTAGAGATTTATTACTCAAGTAAAAGTAAGGAGTAGTCACCCAAATATTTACTTGAGTAAAAGTAAAAAGTATGTTGTGAAAAAACTACTCAAGTACTGAGTAACTGATGAGTAACATACACACACACATATATATATATATATATATATATATATATATATATATATATATATATATATATATATATATATATATGTATATATATATATACACACACACACACACACACACACACACACACACACACACACACACACACACATATATACAGGTAAAAGCCAGTAAATTAGAATATTTTGAAAAACTTGATTTATTTCAGTAATTGCATTCAAAAGGTGTAACTTGTACATTATATTTATTCATTGCACACAGACTGATGCATTCAAATGTTTATTTCATTTAATTTTGATGATTTGAAGTGGCAACAAATGAAAATCCAAAATTCCGTGTGTCACAAAATTAGAATATTACTTAAGGCTAATACAAAAAAGGGATTTTTAGAAATGTTGGCCAACTGAAAAGTATGAAAATGAAAAATATGAGCATGTACAATACTCAATACTTGGTTGGAGCTCCTTTTGCCTCAATTACTGCGTTAATGCGGCGTGGCATGGAGTCGATGAGTTTCTGGCACTGCTCAGGTGTTATGAGAGCCCAGGTTGCTCTGATAGTGGCCTTCAACTCTTCTGCATTTTTGGGTCTGGCATTCTGCATCTTCCTTTTCACAATACCCCACAGATTTTCTATGGGGCTAAGGTCAGGGGAGTTGGCGGGCCAATTTAGAACAGAAATACCATGGTCCGTAAACCAGGCACGGGTAGATTTTGCGCTGTGTGCAGGCGCCAAGTCCTGTTGGAACTTGAAATCTCCATCTCCATAGAGCAGGTCAGCAGCAGGAAGCATGAAGTGCTCTAAAACTTGCTGGTAGACGGCTGCGTTGACCCTGGATCTCAGGAAACAGAGTGGACCGACACCAGCAGATGACATGGCATCCCAAACCATCACTGATGGTGGAAACTTTACACTAGACTTCAGGCAACGTGGATCCTGTGCCTCTCCTGTCTTCCTCCAGACTCTGGGACCTCGATTTCCAAAGGAAATGCAAAATTTGCTTTCGTCAGAAAACATGACTTTGGACCACTCAGCAGCAGTCCAGCTGGTGTCGGTCCACTCTGTTTCCTGAGATCCCGGACCCCGACGCCTCGCCGGGGTCCGGGACCGAGGCCCCTTCCCCCGAGAGGGCCCCACCGGGAGCCGTAGCTGAGGCGATCCGCGAGAAGGGCCCGACGCACGTCCAGGGTCACCACCGCACCGACACCCCGCCTCGTCCGCCTTCGCCGCGGCCGGCGTCACGCGCTTACCTGCCCGCCACCCCCGTGGCCGGGGGCTCGTAACTGGGGTCACTCCGCGCGCTCCGCCCGCGCAGCTTACCTGCCCGCCACCCCTGTTGCCGGGGGCGCGTAACAGGGGTCACTCCGCGCGCAGTGCGCTCACAAAAGGGGTGGGGCTCACCCTGGTTGATATAGACAGCAGGACGGTGGCCATGGACGTCGGAACCCGCTAAGGAGTGTGTAACAACCCACCTGCCGAATCAACTAGCCCTGAAAATGGATGGCGCTGGAGCGTTGGGCCCATACCCAGCCGTCTCCAGCAGCGAGACGCGCTTGGAGGTGCACTCAGCGCGGCTCCCATATGATTGCGCACTGGTGTGCGTCTGGGTCGTGACAGCGTGGCACGCGAATGTCTGTGCTGCATTGGATCAGTCTCCTTTCTTTAACAGGCAAAAGCTTTATAACCTCACTAATGCCTTGCATCGTCTATATTAGATATATAACAACGGGCAGGTGCGGGTGGGTGCGGTTCTGATCAAATGTTACATCGGGTGGATGGCGGATGGTTGACGACTTTCTGATGCGGTTGCGGATGACATAATTGCCTATCCGCGCATCTCTAATATACATACATTGATATATAGTGTATATCATTTATATTTATTTATTTTGCCGTTTTTGTTTACATGTTAAAGGTGTTTTAATGAATATACATGCATGTTTAATACGTATAGATTCCTTTCTTTCATGAAGACAAGAATATAAGTTGGTGTATTACCTGATTCTGATGACTTGCATTGATTGTAATCAGACAGTAGTGATGATAACGTCCACGTTTTCAAATGGAGGAGAAAAAAAGTTCCTCCTTGCTGTCTAATACCACATGAAAGTGGTTGGTTTTTGGCATCTTATTTGTCCAGCTTCCATATTCGTTTTTATACACTTTACAAGAAATACATTGGCGGCAAACTCCGTAGCTTGCTAGCTTGTTTGCACTGGCTTTCGGAGACTTTTATTTTGAAAGCGCAGGCGCGATGGAGCAGCACTTTTATTGTGAAGACAGGAACTGTGCAGTCAGTTTTTAGGCTTTTGACGGGATGTACGGTTGAAATAAAAAAGGGTCTTTTTTCCTTCACACTTTTGATTGATTGATTGGAACTTTTATTAGTAGATTGCACAGTACAGTACATATTCCGTACAATTGACCACTAAATGGTAACACCCCAATAAGTTTTTCAACTTGTTTAAGTCAGGTCATGTGACCGCCTGGCTCTGTTTGATTGGTCCAACGTCACCAGTGACTGCATCTGATTGGTGGAACGGAGTGAACGTCACCAGTGACTGTATTTGTTGAAACGCAGGCACTATGAAGGTCTGTCTGACAGACCAAAACAAACAAAGCGTGCATTAACAGATCCATCAAAATTAGTAGCGAGTAGCGAGCTGAATGTAGATAAAAGTAGCGGAGTAAAAGTAGCGTTTCTTCTCTATAAATATACTCAAGTAAAAGTAAAAGTAAGTTGCATTAAAACTACTCTTAGAAGTACAATTTATCCCAAAAGTTACTCAAGTAGATGTAACGGAGTAAATGTAGCGCATTACTACCCACCTCTGTCTATCTCTGTCTATCTTTGACCACCTTTAAAACATTCTCATAGATTTGAATATTTGTATTGTTTGAATACTATTTTATGCTCAAAATAACCAAATATGGCTGATTCTGGCAAAAAAAAAAGTGTGTCTTTCCTGTTTATTCTATGCTAGGCTAAGCTAGGGGGTTACATATTCATTATCATTAGCCTATTTATCTCAGTCGGTCTCTTTGGCCACCTTCAAAACATTATACCCATAGATTCGAATATTGTGTTGTGGAAATACTATTTTAGACTGAAAATTGCACAAAATGGCTGATTCTGACTAAAAAAGATGCATGTTTTTCCTGTTTATCCTATGCTAAGCTAAGCTAGGTGGCTACCGCCAGAGGTGGGTAGTGACGCGCTACATTTACTCCGTTACATCTACTTGAGTAACTTTTGGGATAAATTGTACTTCTAAGAGTAGTTTTAATGCAACATACTTTTACTTTTACTTAAGTATATTTATAGAGAAGGAACGCTACTTTTACTCCGCTACTTTTACTCCGCTACTTTTATCTACATTCAGCTCGCTACTCGCTACTAATTTTTATCGATCTGTTAATGCACGCTTTGTTTGTTTTGGTCTGTCAGACAGACCTTCAAAGTGCCTGCCTTACTGGTGACGTTTCACTTCGTTCCACCAATCAGATGCAGTCACTGGTGACGTTGGACCAATCAAACAGAGCCAGGTGGTCACATGACCTGACTTAAACAAGTTGAAAAACTTATTGGGGTGTTACCATTTAGGGTTAGGGTTAGGGTTAGGGTTAGGGTTAGGGGGTTAGGGTTAGGGTTAGGGTTAGGGTTAGGGGGTTAGGGTTAGGGTTAGGGTTAGGGTTAGGGTTAGGTAACCCTAACCCTAACCCTAACCCTAACCCAAAAATAATTTTATTTTTTATTAAATCAACATAAAAAACACAAGATACACTTACAATTAGTGCACCAACCCCAAAAAACTCCCTCCCCCATTTACACTCATTCGCACAAAAGGGTTGTTTCTTTCTGTTATTAATATTCTGGTTCCTACATTATATATCAATATAGATCAATACAGTCTGCACATGATTGTATTTTTTTATGACAAAAAAAAATTGTAGTTAAATTAGGACTAGAAACAACTCAGCTTTGTAATTTGAACAGTAATGATTGCTTCAGATAACGTAACGGGCCATAAAGGTTACAGGCTATGAATAGATATTCTCCAGAAGGCCTATAAAAGAAGCATGAGCTCACAAGTCGGCCATCTTTGCCAAGGAAGGAGTATTCCAAGCCTTTTTTTCTTCTTCTTTGAATATCTTGTTTTTTTTTCAACGTAATTACGACAGAGCTATGGAGGTTAAATCTTTTCCTAGCACAGGGTTTAAAAAAAAAACCAATACCAGTGTGAGCGTCTTTTTTACACATTTGCTTCCCCTCCAGTGACTCATGCAGCTTGGCGTAGTGACCTGTGTAACCTTTCACTTTGCTCTGCAGCACTGTGCACACACCAATATGTACATGAAGTGCGCACATAGCTCCAAACAAAGTACTGTAGCACATGAGTGCGAAATAACAGCTATCCAGCCTTGGATATACGTAAGAAGGTAAGAGAAGTCATTTGGACAAAAAACAACTACAACCAATACATTTAGGCCATGACTTAAGCAGAAGTCATTATTTCACAAAAAATAAGGAACGATTTTATACATTTTTATTTTTTTTTATATTAATAATTGTAAAAAACACAGCTTTTTAGGGCCCGCATGTCCCATTGCATAAGGACTCCCACAGGGAGTCCTTATGCAATGGGACATAAGGACCTATTGAATTTGTAAGGTTTTATTCTTTATTATTATTATACCGACCGCCTCTTTGAGCTGTAATTTGACCCACTTAACATGCTTCAAAACTCACCATATTTGACCCACACATCAGGACCTGCGAAAATTGCCTTTTAATAAAAAAACCGAACCACAAAACTCAAAATTGCGCTCTAGCGCCCCCTAGGAAAAAAAAAACTAGACTGCCTGTATCTCCCACTAGGAAGGTCGGAGAGACATGAAACAAAAACCTCTATGTAGGTCTGACTTAGACCTAGTTTTCATAATTGTATATTTTCGGGCCAAAATCAACAGGAAGTTGGCAATTCCCCCTTCAAGACAAAAAAGTACTAAAAACAGTCACTTTTGCCTCTTTGAGCTGCAATTTGACCCCTTTAACATGCTTCAAAACTCACCAAACTGAACACACACATCAGGACTGGCAAAAATTGCGATCTAATGAAAAAACCTAACCCCAAATTTAAAAATTGCGCTCTAGAGCAATTTTTGATTAAAACGGAGAAAAAACTGCTCCTCGGAAGAAAACAATGACAAAACTGCCTGTAACTCCCACTGGGAAGGTCGGAAAGACATGAAACAAAAACCTCTATGTAGGTCTCACTTAGACCTACATTTCATAAATTGACAACCCCCAGCAAAAATCAACAGGAAGTTTGCTATTCTCCCTTCAAAACAAATTTTTTGTAAAAACCGGTCACCTTTCTTCAAACATTATCTCCTCTGAGCGCGTTTGTTGTTTCGGCGTCCAACTAACACAGGAGAGAGATTGAACCCTTCTGATTAAAAGTTGGCGAAAGAGTTTTAATACCGGCTCCGGTTTTGATTTTATGACCCTTCAAAGACCCGCTGCGCTGATGCTGCTGCGCTGCTGCTTTTTTAAGATGGCTGCTTAAAAGCAGGAAGCACCAACGTGCCCACACAATGCAGACAAGGTAGGTACACTAGACAAAAGTCTTGGGACACTTCAGACTAAAAGTAGACAAAAGTATTGGGACACTTAGGACTAGCACCTGCCAAATACGCGGGCCCGACCAATGCTGCTTGCAGCTTTAATTTATTTTATTTTTTAAATTTCGGATCTTGCCCGCTCATCAATAACAATAATAATATTTAACAATATTATGATTATTATATCAACTATTTAAAAATATAATTGCAGATGATAAATATATAATAAAAAAAATAATGTAATTGTATCGAAAAATAAAAGGAAAAAAATACATTTTTATCTTGTTTAGAAAACATTTGGGGGACATTTTTATTCTGCAGTTTATTTATAATTTACCAACAAAACTATTGAGCGTTTGAGAAACCTCCTCATAATTAAATGGATCACTTCTTCACGAATGAATCAGCATTTGTATTCTTCATTTTACTGAAAACATTTTGTACAATTCTATGCATTAAAATAAAAAAAATAGTTTAAAGAAGAGTGGAAGCTGTTCGGATAACTAATAATACATTTTAGAATGTAAATGATTAAAATACTAATATTATAAATAAATAGTAAATATTGGAACAAACTATAACTGACTGTTTAGATGCCGGTTTTGTGGTTTGTTTATTTCATTAATTTTATTATTCAAAACAATTATAAATGGTCTTAATCATATATGTTCATATTCTGCAATTATAATGTTAAATAGTTGTATTTTAATTTAAATATGTTTAGTATAATCTTTCATTGTAGATTAGATTTGTTTTTTTAATATTTATTGCATTTTAATTAATCTGAAATATTTGACATTGTTTTTGCAGATTTAATTTAGTTGAAAATATCTTTTTGTTTTTTGTAGTGTACGCGCGTGTGCCATCTGACAGAAGAAGGACAAGATGGTATGAGCCGTGAGTCCTGTGGAAGATGCATCCAGCGAGGAGAGCTCCTCAGTTATTTGGGGTGAGCTTGCAACGAGATATACTGCAGGACTGTATGAGGTATTTGAAAAAAGAAAAAAATACAATTGAGAACATTTTCCGCGCTGAGCGTCCACATATGGGCGATGCGTGCAGCCAGTGCCTTCTGTCCTCATTCCAAATGTTTTCACGTAAATCCAAGCTATAAATTCGTATATGAGTTTGCCATATGTGAAAATGCAGCAGACGTTAGCTGCCAGCTCGTTTAAAAGTGCAGCCATTTTGTATTTCAGGGTCAGCAGTAGTCTTAAGGGTGTGGTTGCACTTGGACTATACAAACACATGTATACTATGCACACACTTACTATGGTCCACACAAACTCTACATTGACTTTGTTATGCTTTTTAAGCTGCTTATGCTCACAAAAACATGGCATCTTTTAAACATTTGTTTATAAGATGTCTACTTTTTGCAGTCTGGCAAGACTATTTAATTGTTGGCATATACATTTCCATGAAAAACAAAAATGATAAGGTTTTGTTTAGAGCTGACACCATTCCTCGAGTAATTCGATTACAAAATATATTCGAATAATTTTCGCTGCCTCGAGGCATTTATTTATTTTTTTACGGCATCGTGCCTCGTTTAGTAGTCAAAGCTCACGTTTCGGCCTCTTGTCCCCACGCAGACGCATACTTTTGTCTTTAAAGACGCAGACTTTTACAAACGCTGGCCAAAGTGTAGACATTAGAGATGCGCGGTTTGCGGGCACAACCGCGGAGTCCGCGGATTATCCGCGGATCGGGCGGATGAAATAAAAAAAAATTAGATTTTATCCGCGGGTCGGGTCGGGCGGTTAAAATAAAAAAAAAAAATTGATTTTAAATAGATTCAGGCGGGTGGCAGTTAAACCAATTGGTAAATATATATACATAGTTAAATGTTGTTACCCACATACGAAAAATGAGCAGGCACCTGCAGCATATGCCACAACAGAAGAAAAAAAAAAAAAGAGATGGACACTTTTACGGAGCGGAGAAGGGACGCCTCGCCGGGGTCCGGGACCGAGGCCCCTTCCCCCGAGAGGGCCCCACCGGGAGCCGTAGCTGAGGCGTTCCGCGAGAAGGGCCCGACGCACGTCCAGGGTCACCACCGCGCCCACCGCACCGACACCCCGCCTCGTCCGCCTTCGCCGCGGCCGGCGTCACGCTCAGCAGGTAAGCAGCTTACCTGCCCGCCACCCCCGTGGCCGGGGGCTCGTAACAGTGGTCACTCCGCGCGCTCCGCCCGCGCAGCTTACCTGCCCGCCACCCCTGTTGCCGGGGGCGCGTAACAGGGGTCACTCCGCGCGCAGTGCGCTCACGAAAGGGGTGGGGCTCACCCTGGTTGATATAGACAGCAGGACGGTGGCCATGGAAGTCGGAACCCGCTAAGGAGTGTGTAACAACCCACCTGCCGAATCAACTAGCTCTGAAAATGGATGGCGCTGGAGCGTCGGGCCCATACCCGGCCGTCGCCGGCAGCGAGACGCGCTTGGAGGTGCGCTCAGCGCGGCTCCCATATGATTGCGCACTGGTGTGCGTCTGGGTCGTGACAGCGTTGCACGCAAATGTCTGTGCTGCATTGGATCAGTCTCCTTTCTTTAACAGGCAAAAGCTTTATAACCTCACTAATGCTTTGCATCGTCTATATTAGATATATAACAACAGGCGGGTGCGGGCGGATGGCGGGCGGGTGCGGTTCTGATCAAATGTTAGGTCGGGTGGATGGCGGATGGTTGACGACTTTCTGATGCAGTTGCGGATGAAATAATTGCCTATCCGCGCATCTCTAGTAGACATCCAAAACTATCCACTGAGCGTATGCGTGTACACGGCACACACGGAGACTTGTGATGACGTCACGGTTGTGCGCTGTCATTTCCAAGCTCAACAACACTGACTTGCTGACTTTAAACACACTATAAGAGGAATTACTGCATGTTTGAACGTAAACATGCTGCTATTTTCACTCAACATTAATAAAAAGACACATCAAAATAGGCTTTGCGACACTCCTGCTGGCGCAAATGTCAGTCAGCTGTTTTGGATACGATCGCTGTCGAACCTCCGAGACCTGATGGAACACCTTTGACAAGCAAGACTTTTTGCTCTGTGTCATAAGGAAGGTGCAACCTTATCTTATGTTCTTAGTCCTTGTTTAACCACAAATCATGAAGTTAACTTACGTGTCTTGCTTCCATGAGCCGGGCGCGACCGTGCTCGCGCGTAAAAAACGACCAAGCAACTAAAAAAAACAATGTAGTGTCCTCATTGTAGTGTGTACTGATATTAAAGACAATATACACTTCATTACACATTAGGGATGTCCCGATCCGATATTTGGATCGGATCGGCCGCCGATATTTGCAAAAAAATGCGTATCAGCAAGGCATGGGAAAATGCCGATCCAGATCCAGTTTAAAAAAAACGTGTTTTCCAACGCACCGATTTAAATAATACATTCCACTTTTCTGCTGCTCCCTAATTTCCGTTCCGCATTTTCCAGCACACCTTCAACACATCCACAGGTCTGTGAATTCCATACCTGCCAACTACTCCGGTTTTCCCGTAATTAGTACGGTTTTCATCAACCTATTCCGGGTTACGGTTGCAGTGATAAAAAATACGGTTTTTCATTAATTAAAAAAAATATTTTTTTTTAAAAAGTTTTATTCACGAAATCGCGTAACAACAATGACAATCGACACTGCTTCCCGTAACTTCCTATCGAGCCATTCCGAATGCCATGCGCGAGGCTATTTATAGCACCGCTGCCAAGCACGAGGCACCAGTTGCCATTGTTTCCAAACGAGCGAACGATCATGGAATCAGCCGGAGAAAAATCGCAAACGAGTCTTAAACCGAAAAGAAAACTGCAGTCATTCCGTGAAGAATATTCAAAAGCCTATCCGGGAATAATTATCCCTTCCAAAAAGGGTGAAAACTACGCCAATTGCACCTTGGGACGGCGTGGCGCAGTGGGAGAGTGGCCGTGCGCAACCCGACGGTCCCTGGTTCAATCCCCACCTAGTACCAACCTCGTCATGTCCGTTGTGTCCTGAGCAAGACACTTCACCCTTGCTCCTGATGGGTGCTGGTTAGCGCCTTGCATGGCAGCTCCCTCCATCAGTGTGTGAATGTGTGTGTGAATGGGTAAATGTGGAAGTAGTGTCAAAGCGCTTTGAGTACCTTGATGGTAGAAAAGCGCTATACAAGTACAACCCATTTACCATTTATCATTTATTGTGCAGACAAGATTTTTCGATCGGACACGGAGGAATTAGCGATGTAAAAGACCACGTTGGGACAAAAAAACACAAGTCTAATGCCGTTGCTAGCGATACAAGTGGAAAACTTTCAACGTTTTTCGTCGCCCAAACAGATTCTTTGGATGTGATAAATGCAGAAGTTTTATTTACGGAGGCAATAATTGAGCAAACAGAAAGGTAATGACACCAATGTTATCTATTGGAATTGTTTAGTACTGTTATACTGTTAAAAGTGTTTATACTATTTATGCTTTCAAGTCCAAGCTGAAGAAATCTTGTTAAATGTTGACAGCATAACTACCAAAATACAGAAGCATGTCCTTAATATTTTTGCAGTGCTATTTCTGTTGAAAAGTTCAAATGATTACATTAGAGATGTGATGTGCCACTTTTCAAGTGTCTGATGGCTTCAATTAATTTTCATTAATTTTTCATATTTTGAATTCTTTTGAAAGGCTTACAAAAAAACTACATTTGAATTGTAATTCCATGCTATTGACAGGACTATTAATTTTAATGAAGTTATCTTACCATGTTTACAGTATGATAATTGTGATAGAAATGTGAATTTTAGGCACAGAATATTTTATACAATTGAACAAGGCAGTAGATTATACAAGCTTGGACAGAAAGTTAATAATGACACAAATTTTTTTTAAATGGAATTGTTTAGTACTGTTTTACCATTTGTTTACTGTAAAAAGTGTTTATACTTTCAATGAACAAATTGAAGTCTTGTGAAAGGTTGACAGGATAACTGGCATTAACTGTCAAAATAATTTCAAACTATTGAAGTTAGCTTACAGAATAAACATGTCAATCAACCCATATGATTTTTGCTGTAATATTTTTGTTTTGAAAAGTCACTGTGACTGATAGAAAAGTGATGGTTTTAGCAACATTTTAACCTGTCTGAATGCTAATAATCATTTTGCGTCAGGGGGCGAAGCCTGAACCCCCCACCAGGACTTTGTCCTGGACCTACCGGGGCCTGCGGCCCCTGGACCCTGGCTACTAGGTTTTTCTGATTTCAAAAGTTGGCAGGTATGCATTTATCTACATTCAGCTCGCTACTCGCTACTGATTTTTATCAATCTGTTAATGCACACTTTGTTTGTTTTGGTTTGTCAGACAGACCTTCAAAGTAGGATCTATCTCATGCCTGTGTTTTTACCAATCGCATGCAGTCACTGGTGACGTTTGACTCCGTTTCACCAATCAAACAGAGCCAGGCCGTCACATGATTAACAAGCTTAAGCTTTCATGAACTCAACAAAGCGCATCGCGGTAAGTAACGTTAGGAGATATTTTGGCTGTCACCGTAGGCTGATGTTAGCTTCCCTGCTATGAATCACTGTCAAATGTACATCATGTGGGGACATTTATTAACATACTGCAGCCTCATAGACACACACACACACACACACACACACACACACACACACACACACACACACACGCATGCATAGAAAGACCAATCAGTGTGTTCCCAGATGCAGCCCACACCTATCAGTTTATGGTTTGCGTGAAGGCTAACTTTTTATTTTCCTTTGTAATCTCTGCCTACTGAGCCTATGGTGCTGTTAAGTTATTGTGGCTCAATTTGCCTTAATTTTTTTTAATGTTAATGTATTATTATGTAATATATATATTATTGTTTGCTCTTGAACGCATCATAATTATCCCTTCAACTCCCCCCAAAATGGATTAACTCGCTGGAATAAAAAAGACAATATAACAGTGACGTGCGGTGAGGTTGATGGCTGGTGAGGCACTGACTTCATCACAGTCACATTTACAAACATATGAACCCTAAAGAGTATCTTATTCACCATTTGATTGGCAGCAGTTAACGGGTTATGTTTAAAAGCTCATACCAGCATTCTTCCCTGCTTGGCACTCAGCATCAAGGCTTGGAATTGGGGGTTAAATCACCAAAAATGATTCCTGGGCGGGGCGCCGCTGCTGCCCACTGCTCCCCTCACCTCCCAGGGGGTGATCAAGGGGATGGGTCAAATGCAGAGGACACATTTCACCACACCTAGTGTGTGTGTGACAATCATTGCTACTTTAATTTAACTTTAACTTTACACATACAAACTGTAGCACACAAAAAAGCACATTTAATAAAAAAACGTTATTATGGTCTTACCTTTACTTATAAATGTGTTGCTGTTGTGCTGGATTAATGCACCCCCTGACGGGAGTGTTATATCAACTAAAGCCCTCACTTCAACTTTCCACGTGCAAGATTGAATCTATTTAAAAAAGTGTAACCGAGGGTTTATAAATGTGGCCTATACTGTATGAAACTACAAAATAACAAACACGGAGGCTCCAGTTTACACGAGGACCACTTTATTTACCTTCTTTCAAAAACCCCTGCTCCACTCCAACGTGTCAAAATTACGCTCTTAGCGCCTTCAAAATAAGAGCTCAAGGCATATAGTGTATAACAGCGCATAACAGGAACTTAACATCACAAAGAGGAAAGCCCATAAAAATAGGTTACAAAAGTTATTTAATAAGAAGCCAAAAAGTGCAAAAACAATAATGTTTGTGTTGGAGGAGTTGTGAATTAGGTACACCTGCAGTCTGCAGGCGTACCTAATGTTGTGGCCCTGCAGTCATTCACAACTCCTCCAACACGAACATTATTGTTTTTGCACTTTTTGGCTTCTTATGAAATAACTTTTTTAAATAGATTCAATCTTGCACAAAGTGTGGGCTTTAGTTGATATAACACTCCCGTCAGGGGTTTCCGTGCATTCTACAGCGGGGGTGCAGGAGGCGAGCCTCAGCCAGTGCGTCTTTTGCAGCCGTTTTATGATCGCTCAGCACAAGAAATACGTTACACACATACAGTTGTTGACAGAATACACTGTACATTATATACCTCAGCTAACTAAACTATGGAAATGTATAATATAGTTCACATAGCAATACGGTCTCAGTGCACAGCAGACCAGCAGTTAGCCGAGTCCGTCCATGTTGAGGCACTGAGTGACGTGCCTCGACTGGCTGCTGTTCACCGCACCGTCTCTTCTCAGTATTTGAACGGCAAATGTGAAAATTCAGCGATTTTGAATAAAAATAATCTAAAACTGGTGAAGTTAAATGGAAAATAACTTTATAGTATAATCACTGGATACATTTAACAATTTAATATATATTTTTTTCTTTTTACATTTTTTTTCTTTCCATGACTGCACGTCACTGCAATATAACATACATCCATAGACGCGGATGCATATGAAAAAGTGCAATATATTTATCTGTAAAGTTTCCTATTCATTTATTTATACCTGCACCTTATTGCTTTTTTATCCTGCACTACCATGAGCTAATGCAACGAAATTTCGTAAAGTTACTGTAAAGTTCAAATTTGAATGACAATAAAAAGGAAGTTTAAGTCTAAGTCTAAGTTTTAGTTGCTTAAGAAATATTCCTGGCTCTGAATTTGCTCATTGCTATTTTTATGTTTTTGTGCATTTTTTGTTGCCGTCATCATTAAACGAACAGGTTACTCATCAATTACTCAGTACTTGAGTAGTTTTTTCACACATAGTAAATATTTGGGTGACTACTCCTTACTTTTACTTGAGTAATAAATCTCTAAAGTAACAGTTCTCTTACTTGAGTACAATTTCTGGCTACTCTACCCACCTCTGCTTATGACCTAGCACCACTTTTTGGTTTGGGTTTTGCATTTTCATGTGGCCATACAACATTATTGTGGACAAAAATACTATATTAAGTGATAAAATAACCAAAAAATAAAGCTAAAAAGAAGGTAAAAGCTTTCTTGTGCCATCAACCATGTGTGAACCGCTAAGTAGCATGCTTGCTAACAAACGCGAAACCAAAAATGGTGTTACATACTTCTTTTTTTCCACTTGCAGTAAATGTTTTTATGTAGTATTTTTTCTGTTTGAACTGCTATTGATGTGTTCCACCTGCCCTACAATAAAAAATATTTGTAGCCCTATTGGGTTCTGTCATCATCCGTAAACCAGGAAGTGACCCACAACAAACTAGCTAAATGTCAGTTTTTTGGTTGAGTTTGACAGCCTATGGCTTACAACAAGGGTGTCCAAAGTGTGTCCCACGGTTAATTGTTTAAAAATACCATTAAAAAAGTGGAATGAAAAAGCAAACATGTGGAATGTAATGAGAAAAAGTGGTAATGTTGACTCTCATAACACAAAGCTGCCATGTAAGCTATCATTGCTCAAAACATAATAATGAATTAAAATAAATGTTGTTATGAAGGGAATAAGCGGTAGAAAATGGATGGATGGATGGATGAATAAAAACAAATTGGGGGGAAAATATAGTGTGTTTTTGCCATAAAAACAGGGTTTTGACAAAAAGGGCATAACATTTAAAAAAAATAGACACAAATAACTTCATATCGACAGACAGATATTTAAGACATGTTTAAGCGTTCACCACACAAATTAAAAAAATAAATATATGACTTAGTTTTTTAAATTGTTTATGACTGAGACTTTTTCAGGTCCCATGAACCAAAGTTTATGGGAGCACTAAAGGTAAAAAAATATATACATATATATAATGTATTGATTTTGAAAATGAAAACTATCAAAATGGTCCCCACAAGCTTTGATTTTTCGGTGTGCGGCCCTCAGTAAAAAAAAAAGTTTGGACACCCCTGGCTTACATTGAAGTGATGCAGTGTTGTGTTTGAATACAAAAGCAATCGGCATGTTTGCTGCATTCACTGACTTGTAATTTCTCTATTTATTTCTCACTCTGGGCAACTTTGGGGCTTATCATGCACATATACAAAACATATTGGAGGAACTGATATTTGTTCCTTCCACTAATAAGCAAACTGGTCCAACTTGCCATTCAACATCACTAGCTGAACTGTTTACCTGCCAAAAAATGGTGGTGCATACATTGGTGCTCAGCAGGCCAGGTACTTTTCCAAACAAACTGGATGTACTTTTTCAAGCCAAGCGTAAAACCTGTCCATTACTGGAAATATGTGCCTTCCGAAATCTACAATAAGTTTTGTTTTCACTGTAACCCCACATGATGCAAATAAACAAGTGTGTGTCTACATGGGTGTGTTCGCATACACCTCATTTGACCAACAATACAAGGAAGGTGTGTCTTTTTTAACTAACAGTAGCAACACAAATATTTGGAGGGCACTCGTGAATGCATGACCTTGAATCAGCATTAACCTCACAAAAAAAAGCGAACTGGTCTAATCTTACTCATTAATGATAATAATACCCTACTAGTGCTATTTTCAGCCAACAGTGGTTGAAGTCAGAGTCATTTATAGCCTGCTAACTACTCTGTACTCTTTTTTTTTTTTTTTTTTAGTTTCTGAGGGAAAATAGATGAGTGCAGAGACCTCAGACCACAGCACGAAACGACGTCAGGCCCATTAAAGAAATGCCAGAAGTAAGTACAGGGTGCTCCCTTTGGAGGAGCATGAGCGTGTGTAACACACCGGTGTGGAATAATGCAAACTGAATATTCATATTTTAGGGCCATTGAACCATCACACAGCTAATAATTGCAAAACATCAGGTTGAGAGTAAGGTTAAGGTGCAGTTACAGGTAGGGTTAGGGAGAAAAATGACTGGAATTTAGAATTTTTTCAATAACGTGATAGACATGAAACTCCTGCATTACAAGTGTCATTTTCCTACACGTGCAAGGGCGTTGTTGTTTTTTTGTCATGTTTTTTTTTAACCATGCCCTGTCAGCTGACGAGACACACCCTTGGAAAAACACACTCAGGGAGGAGTAAACAAGCTTGTTTCCACTGCACGACTTGTATTTCATCACCCATCCCAGCTGATCCACCAAAAGACAAGTCAAAAACGACATTCCTCCTCGAAAAAGTTCTTTAAAACTGTAAATACCATCAGCTTTTACAACATTATAAAGACTAAAAGACAATGAACTTAGAAGGGAACCCTGTGGAACACCGCAATCACAATTACAGGCTGTGTTCCGGGCAAAGATATACAAACCCTAACCTTAAATCACATGAGAAGAATTCCATCCATTATCTCAATCCGCCAATTAAAATTGAAAGAGAGCCCAATAATAAGTGTTATTTAATCATTGTGGTACAATTATTAGAGTTACAACAGGCAAACAGTGTGGATTATGTAGGCGCAGCCTGGAGAAACACTGGTTATTTTCCCATTCATTCAGTTTCAGGTATGATTCCTCACTCATTGTGTGGTAGTGCTTTCAGTATTGAGTCATCTATTTTTGCTTTGACTCACTTTAGCCCGACCCTGTTTTCAATAACTTATAATAAGGGATGGGTACCTTTCACATTTGAACCTAAACGATACCTGTATTTATCGATACCAATTTTCGGTACTTTTGTGGTAATAAATGTTTTTTTTTTAAACAATAAAATTAAAAAATAACACTGAGATGATAATAAAGTGCTGTCCAGTGGTTATTCCTTATTTTCCCACACTTCTGAGTCTCATTTGTAAGTATGCGTCCATTTCAATTCGTCATGGGTGTTTTGCCATCGTCAGGAAGTAGTCTTTTTGCTGTAGGTTGAATGTGCCAGCCGTGTCTTTTGTTGAGCCCTACAGTGTTTATACTGTAAGTATTGTATTTATGACACACCAGTTGTTTGATTGTAACATGCATCTTCGTTGTAGTTTTGATTGCCAAATTTGGAGGTGTTGAAATTGCCATGTAAAATTGCTAATGATAATCACTAGCGTGTATACGGTACATCCATCGAGCTAGCACATTTTGAAAAGTGGAGCATTACTTTCGAGCACTTTCTCTCAGGCATGCTTGTATTAATGGCATGGACAATTGCAACATTATCTATGTTAGTGGTTCCTAACCTTTTTAACCTCAGGGCCAAACTTTTCCATTGCGGAGGGGCCCAAGGCCCACTCAAATACTAATCTTACTCTGGATTTTAATTGTATTCAGTAATTATATCTAACCTACTTACAGTTTACAATCTTGTCAAATTATATGAAAGCATGTGTTAATCACAATGATTATTATCAGGGCTCGGGTCAGGCTGATTACAAAAATAAATACTAATCAAATACACTGCAAAAAAGGGCACTCATAAAAACTGATGAAAAATAAATTGGCATTCTAAAATAAATACATTATAACTAAATTAACAATACATAATGATAATATATGTGTCTTAAATAAACTGTTTAAAAAAGTAAGTGCAAATAAAAAAATACAGCTTCACCACATTATATTTGTGCTTAAGAAACTTCTCTATGACTTTAGCTACAGACTTCTTCTGTTTGTTTGATGTTATCATTACTGCCACAGGTGGGGGAATAGTGTATTACAACTGAGTACCACCGCGGCTCATACAAACCACAGCTGAGAAACAGAAATGTTTTCGTCCCAGCCCAAAAATGGGCTTAACCCTGGGCCTACGGTTAAGGAACACTAATTTAGATGCAGTTTCGCTTTGAATATGCCTGTCTGCCCGCCAAGTGCATGAGCCGGTGCCGAGTCTGCAATGACAATGGTATCGAATTGGTACACCTTGATTTTAAGTGAATCGGTATAGGGTAGAACTAACGAAATTCGGTTGGTACCTAAAAATGTACCAAAGTCTTAACCATTCTGACTTATAATCGGTCTATTAAATGTTCAGATTCAATTAAATGAAGTTATTTTCTTCATTAAAGTGGTTTTGTAAGCTTGTCAAACATCTCAGTATGATTATTGCCATTGTGTGTCATGTCTGTGTAATCATGTTTTGTTTTAGTCATGTTTTGTTTAGTTATTGGACTCTTTAGTTTCTGGCTTTTCACTCCCTTGTCTTGTGTCCATGATTACCCATTAGTTTCACCTGTTCCACGTTTGGACTCATTGTGCACTCTTGTTTGTCACCATAGCAACCCATTAGTTTTCACCTGTCACGTCACGCACCTGTTTCACGTTTTGAGTCACGCACCTGTTTTCGTTAATCATGTCTGTAGTATTTAAGTTCATTGTTTTCAGTTTGTCTGTCTGGTGACATCCCACAATTATGCTCTGCACATTTCTGACACTTGATTTCATGTCCATCGTTCATGCTGCTCCTTTTAGTCCATGCCAAGTAAGTTGTGTTTATTAATGCTATAGTCTTTTGGTTTCATAGTTTGTTCTCCGCCACTGTGCGCGCTTTTCGTTTGCACTTTATTTTGATATATTAAATAAATCATGTATTTACATTCCTGTCTCGCCCGAGCCAACTTTCCGTTGCATTCCAGAGAAGCAAACACCCAGGACCAAGTCATGACATTGTGTGCTCTTCTTTACAGCACACTTGGCAGCATGTCAAGTTCAATTATGAAACTCAACCATCAACATTGAATCAAAGACAAAAGAAACATGACGAGGTTCCGCATTACCGTTGGTTTTATTTCAAAAGCTCCTCCTTGAACTTAAAGGTTCAAACAAGGACAGCAGACAGCGTCTCCGGAGCTCCATCACGGCAATTCACTTTTGCTACTTTTGATGCTTTTGTTATAAGGAAACAAACTGAATTATTTGACCTTAAAACATCAGGTAACTTTTTAATTATTATTTAAAATGTCAGCCAGTTGTCAATAACTCAAGAAAAAACAAAGTTAGCAAAAAAAAAAAGTACACTGCCAACCTTGCACCAAAATGGCACATCAGCAGTAAATGTAATATAAAACTTTAATATCCATCCATCCATTTTCTTTTGCTAATTTGAGGTCAGGAATCCCAGACTTCCTTCTCTTCGCTACTTTGTCCAACAACTACCAGGAGATCCCAAATAATTCAGAGACCAGCTGTGCAACATAGTCTCTCCAACGTGTCCTGGGTCTTCCTTGTGGCCTCCTGTAGGTCGTACGTACCCTTAACACTTTCTCGGGGAGGCGTCCGGGGGACATCCTGACCAGATGCCTAGGCCACTTCATCTGGCTCCTTTGGATGTGGCGAAGCAGATGCTTTACTCCAAGCTCAGAATGATAGTTTCTTACACTTTCTCTAAGAGAGAGCCTCGCCAACCAATCGAGGAAACTCATTTTAGCCGTAATCTTGTCCTTTCGTTCACCATCCAAAGCTCATGACCATCGTTAAGGGCAGGAACGTCGATCAATCTGTAAATTGAGAGCTTTTCATTACGGCGCAGACACCTCTCTGAGCCGCCTGTCGATCCATTCTTCCATCACTTGTGAGCATGACCTCAACATACCTGGACTCCTCCATTTATGACAATATCTCAACTCCAACCTGCAGATAACACGCCACTCTGTAACAACTTTTGACCCGGATTTGAACGTTCTGATTCTCGTCCCAGTCACTTCATACTTTGTCCAATGAAAGCTGAGGATCACAGCCCGATGAAACCAGCAAGACCACATCATCTGCAAAAACCAGAGATCTAATCCTGCAGCCACCTAAGCAGATCCTCTCAGCGCCCTGACTGCTCTTAGAAATTATGTTCAAAAGAACAGAATCAGTGACCTTCTGGAGGAAAGTTCTGTGGTCAGATGAAACAAAAATTGAGCCGTTTGGCCACAATACCCAGCAATATGTTTGGAGGAGAAAAGGTGAGGCCTTTAATCCCAGGAACACCAGGCCCACCGTCAAGCATGGTGGTGGTAGTATTATGCTCTGGGCCTGTTTTGTTGCCAATGGAACTGGTGCTTTAAATTGGACAATGAAAAAGGATGTGGTCCTGATGGCTTCCTCCGGCCAAGATCTCCAGCTCTCACTGGATCGGTTCGCAGCCGAGTGTGAAGCGACTGGGATGGGAATCAGCACCTCCAAGTCCGAGTCCATGGTTCTCTCCCGGAAAAGGGTGGAGTGCCATCTCCGGGTTGGGGAGGAGATCTTGCCCCAAGTGGAGGAGTTCAAGTACCTCGGAGTCTTGTTCACGAGTGGGGGAAGAGTGGATCGTGAGATCGACATGCGGACGCTGTATCGATCCGTTGTGGTGAAGAAGGAGCTGAGCCGGAAGGCAAAGCTCTCAATTTACCGGTCGATCTACGTTCCCATCTTCACCTATGGTCATGAGCTTTGGGTCATGACCGAAAGGACAAGATCACGGGTACAAGCGGCCGAAATGAGTTTCCTCCGCCGGGTGGCGGGGCTCTCCCTTAGAGATAGGGTGAGAAGCTCTGTCATCCGGGGGGAGCTCAAAGTAAAGCCGCTGCTCCTCCACATCGAGAGGAGCCAGATGAGGTGGTTCGGGCATCTGGTCAGGATGCCACCCGAACGCCTCCCTAGGAAGATGTTTCGGGCACGTCCGACCGGTAGGAGGCCACGGGGAAGACCCAGGACACGCTGGGAAGACTATCTCTCCCGGCTGGCCTGGGAACGCCTCGGGATCCCCTGGGAGGAGCTGGACGAAGTGGCTGGGGAGAGGGAAGTTTGGGCTTCCCTGCTTAAGCTGCTGCCCCCGCGACCCGACCTCGGATAAGCGGAAGAAGATGGATGGATGGATGGATGGATGGAATGAAAAAGGAGGATTACCTCCAAATTCTTCAGGACAACCAAAAATCATCAGCCCGGAGGTTGGGTCTTGGGCGCAGTTGGGTTTTTCAACAGGACAATGACCCCAAACACACGTCAAAAGTGGTAAAGGAATGGCTAAATCAGGCTAGCATTAAGGTTTTAGAATGACCTTCCCAAAGTCCTGACTTAAACCCCATTGACAACATGTGGACAATGCTGAAGAAACAAGTCCATGTCAGAAAATCAACAAATTTAGCTGAACTGCACCAATTTTGTCAAAGTGGAGTGGTCAAAAATTCAACCAGAAGCTTGTGGATGGCTACCAAAAGTGCCTTATTGCAGTGAAACATGCCAAGGGACATGTAACCAATGTATACTTTTGACCCAGCAGATTTGCTCACATTTTCAGTAGACCCATAATAAATTCATTAAAGAACCAAACTTCATGAATGTTTTTTGTGACAAACAAGTACGTTTGTATGTGCTGCAATCACAAAAAAATAAGAGTTGTAGAAATGATTGGAAACTCAAGACAGCCATGACATGATGTCCTTCACAAGTGTTTGTACACTTTTGATCACGACTGTACATCAAGACTACATTAGATGAAGTAATAAAGAAATAATAATGAATGACAAATTTAATATGAATACAAAGCGTGTCTCACCTGAACGACTACGGGGGGAGCTGTGGAGGGAATTAATGTTTACATTTCATAATGGTACTTTTTAATGGTTCATAATTATTGATGGGTATTTCACTGAAATGAGTACATTCGTCATCATGTTTAGCTTGCTATTGTTGAGCAGCGGCACTAAAAGGACTTTTATGTTTGTAGTGAGGTGATGATCACGCGTTCGATTTGAAGTTTTTATAAATAATTTATCTTCGCTCATCCTGGGGCTCTCATCAACTTTGAACAAACCTCACTTGTTGTCACTGAGCTAAAAATACAAAAATGGTGAGAGAAAAAGTCATTCAAATGTCCGAAGGGGCTTTTACGGCCGGTGGTAAAAAAATAAACAAGCATGCTGTCATGGCTGCGAAAGCCAGGCAATGAAAAAAGTGCTGATAGTAGCAGTAGACACCGCCAGCCCTCCATATGTGCGAGAATGAACTCACAGCCGAGGTCACGGCGAGGAGCAGCACACGTGGTGGATGACACGGCAATACTGTACTGGAGCTTGCATGCACAGTGCCATGCCAGTTAACAAAGACGACTTCATTACTGGTGGAAGATTACACGGTGAAACATTAAGACGGTGTGAGCAGGGGGCCACATTGTTGTCACAACAAATGGCGTCTCACACACTTACACATGCTGCCTTTGTTGACCTGTGGCGTGCGAGCAGGCTTATGTACTCAATCCCTCCTAAACACTAGCGACAGGCTACACGCACATATGCATTAACACTCTAAACGTCACACAGACTTCTCAAATATGCAGCAACCTTTCCCAGGAAAGGAAGATTTACACGTCTTTATTCTGCAGCCAGGGTGGCGCAACACCCACCATCAACAAAAAGAGGAAATTCGACACATTTTTGTGTACTGTGTTTGTTTCCCGCCACTGTGCTTGAAGTTAAAATAGCTTGGGAAACGCTACACGTGACTAGTCTTGTCTGGCTTGTAAAAATAATAATAAACACATAAAACTATTGAAATATGTTTAATATAAAATACATTAAAATGTATACATCAATTGCAATGTATTATGACATATTAAAAAAATAATGATTGTGAATAATAAAAATAATAAATATGGAGACATATTTTTCAATTAATTTGCTAAAAATCAGGCCAATATTTTACAAAGAGTATTTATTAACACCATTTATTGTTGGTGCATAAAGTTATTATCTACTTTATTTAGATTAGCATACCTGCCAACTACTCCGGTTTTCCCGTAATTAGTACGGTTTTCATCAACCTATTCCGGGTTACGGTTGCAGTGATAAAAAATACGGTTTTTCATTAATTAAAAAAAAATTTTTTTTTTAAATGCGCGAGGCTATTTATAGCACCGCTGCCAAGCACGAGGCACCAGTTGCCATTGTTTCCAAACGAGCGAACGATCATGGAATCAGCCGGAGAAAAATCGCAAACGAGTCTTAAACCGAAAAGAAAACTGCAGTCATTCCGTGAAGAATATTCAAAAGCCTATCCGGGAATAATTATCCGTTCCAAAAAGGGTGAAAACTACCGTATTTTCCGCACTATAAGGCGCACCGGATTATTAGCCGCACCTTCTATGAATTACATATTTCATAATTTTGTCCACCAATAAGCCGCCCCGGACTAAAAGCCGCGCCTACGCTGCGCTAAAGTGAATGTCAAAAAAACGCTGCGCTAAAGTGAATGTCAAAAAAACAGTCAGATAGTTCAGTCAAACTTTAATAATATATTGAAAACCAGCGTTCTAACAACTCTGTCCCAAAATGTACAAATGTGCAATCACAAACATAGTAAAATTCAAAATGGTGTAGAGCAATAGCAACATACCGGTAATGTTGCTCGAACGTTAATGTCACAACACACAACACACAAAATAAACATAGCGCTCACTTTCTGAAGTTATTCTTCATTCGTAAATCCTTCGAATTCTTCGTCTTCGGTGTCCGAATTGAAAAGTTGCGCTAGCGTGGCTTCCAAAATGGCGGGCTCCGTCTCTTCGAAATCATCGGATTCAGTGTCGCTGTTGTTGTGCAGCAGTTCTGTGAATCCTGCCTTCCGGAAAGCTCGGACCACAGTTGTGACAGAAATATCTGCCCAGGCATTTACAATCCACTGGCAGATGTTGGCGTATGTTGTCCGGCGTTGTCTGCCCGTCTTAGTGAAGGTGTGTTCGCCTTCGGTCATCCATTTTTCCCACGCAGTTCGCAGTCGTGATTTGAATGCCCTGTTGACACCAATATCCAGCGGTTGGAGTTCTTTGGTTAATCCACCCGGAATGACGGCGAGTGTTGTATTTGTGTGCTTCACTTGTTTTTTGACACCATCTGTGATGTGGGCGCGCATAGAGTCATATATCAACATGGACGGAGCAGCGTGAAAAAAGCCACCCGGCCGCTTCGCGTAAACTTCCCTTAACCACTCGCTCATCTTTTCTTCATCCATCCATCCCTTCGAGTTAGCTTTTATGATGACGCCGGCTGGAAAGGTCTCTTTTGGCAAGGTCTTCCTTTTGAATATCACCATGAGTGGAAGTTAGCATGGCAAGCTAGAACCACAGTGAAGGATGACTTCTCATTCCCTGTGGAGCGAATATTCACCGTACGTGCTCCCGTTCCACAGTGCGGTTCAGTTGCTGTGAAATACGGTAGTAATCCGTGTGCGGATGGAGAGATTGCGTCTTTTTATGACCCGGATCGTTTAGTAGGAGCCATTTTGTGGTCTTTACAGATGTAAACAGGAAATGAAACGTACGGTGATATCCGCGCGTTTTTTCTTCTTCTTCCGGGGGCGGGTGAAGCGCTTCCTGTTCTATGGGGGCGGGTGAAGCGCTTCCTGTTCTATGGGGGCGGGTGCTTTCCTTGGCGGTTGCTTGCGTAGAAGAAGAAGCGCTTCCTGTTCTACCGGGAAAAAAGATGGCGGCTGTTTACTGAAGTTGCGAGACCGAAACTTTATGAAAATGAATCGTAATAAAGCGCACCGGGTTATTAGGCGCACTGTCAGCTTTTGAGAAAAATTGTGGTTTTTAGGTGCGCCTTATAGTGCGGAAAATACGGTACGCCAATTGCACCTTGTGCAGACAAGATTTTTCGATCGGACACGGAGGAATTAGCGATGTAAAAGACCACGTTGGGACAAAAAAACACAAGTCTAATGCCGTTGCTAGCGATACAAGTGGAAAACTTTCAACGTTTTTTGGATTTTAGCCACAAAAAGGTAATGACACCAATGTTATCTATTGGAATTGTTTAGTACTGTTATACTGTTAAAAGTGTTTATACTATTTATGCTTTCAAGTCCAAGTTGAAGAAATCTTGTTAAATGTTGACAGCATAACTACCAAAATACAGAAGTATGTCCTTAATATTTTTGCAGTGCTATTTCTGTTGAAAAGTTCAAATGATTACATTAGAGATGTGATGTGCCACTTTTCAAGTGTCTGATGGCTTAAATTAATTTTCATTAATTTTTCATATTTTGAATTCTTTTGAAAGGCTTACAAAAAAACTACATTTGAATTGTAATTCCATGCTATTGACAGGACTATTAATTTTAATGAAGTTAGCTTACCATGTTTACAGTATGATAATTGTGATAGAAATGTGAATTTTAGGCACAGAATATTTTTTACAATTGAACAAGGCAGTAGATTATACAAGCTTGGACAGAAAGTTAATAATGACACCAATTTTTTTTTTAATGGAATTGTTTAGTACTGTTTTACCATTTGTTTACTGTAAAAAGTGTTTATACTTTCAATGAACAAATTGAAGTCTTGTGAAAGGTTGACAGGATAACTGGCATTAACTGTCAAAATAATTTCAAACTATTGAAGTTAGCTTACAGAATAAACATGTCAATCAACCCATATGATTTTTGCTGTAATATTTTTGTTTTGAAAAGTCACTGTGACTGATAGAAAAGTGATGGTTTTAGCAACATTTTAACCTGTCTGAATGCTAATAATGATTTTGCGTCGGGGGGCGAAGCCTGAACCCCCCACCAGGACTTTGTCCTGGACCTACCGGGGCCTGCGGCCCCTGGACCCTGGCTACTAGGTTTTTCTGATTTCAAAAGTTGGCAGGTATGCAATTCTAGATATTACTCTGCATCGTTTATATCATACAACACTACTGTATGTTATCTTTCATAAATGTTCTAATATATCTTATTTTGTTCATAACACGACAATTTATAAAACACATGTGATTTGTAAATAAATCCAATTTGAACACTGATGCATTATCATCTGAAAGGTTCGCTTAGGTTGCTTGTGCACACAAGCAACAAGTCACAAGTGTGTAGCCTGCAGCAGCACTGTGTACTGTGTACTTGGAAGGGATCTTAACCACCAGAAAAAATCCCCCCAAAACACATTTGTACTTTGGCTAAATACACGTTTATTCCGGAATATAATCTCATAATTGTTTTCAGCCAGCTAAAGACAAAATAGAAGGGAACATTTGACTCTTCAAGCTAAATCCACACACACTCATACATCCCATCTGTTGTGCTGAGACACGTCTGCATTTGAGTGCCTTGGGCAATGTGTGTGTGTGTGTGTGTGTGTGTGTGTGTGTGTGTGTGTGTGTGTGTGTGTGTGTGTGTGTGTGTATTAGTGGGGAGTTCATGTCTTTGTCTTTATGTGTGTGCTTCTTTACCGTGTCATAGCTGCAGGCTGGACACGCGACTTCTTCTCGTACAATAACGCCTCCGGATCAGCAACAGGTGCTTTAGGAGTCCAGCCAGGCTTTTTTTTCTCCTCGGAAAGAACACACTCTACAAAAGATGTCAGTTGAGCGACAAACTACCAAGCTGATGAATGATGCTTGTTTTATCACTGTTATGTCTGTATAGCAGAACTTCCTCATTGATGACTCATGCCATGATGTGTCATGTGCGATGTCTGAATGAACAACAGGTGAAGGTCAAAACTGCAGACGTTAACTCACATGGAAGTGCCAGAGGGTGAAGCTGTGTATTTGTTTGTCGCTATGGAGAAACCATTAGTTTTTCCTTAAAATTATTCATAAAAAAATCATTACATAATAACTTGGTCATTTACGACCAATTTATTGATGCTTTTGTTTACTATCGTCACCGACAACACTACAAATTCAGCTGAAGGTGTGATTCTGTATTTTGCTCTGGACCAAAAACTTCAACAAAGACACTTTTACGATGCTATTTTTAGCTATAATGCAAGCATCTGGTCTGTAGCGTGGTTTTTGAGTCACTTGCTGCGACCAGTGATGTGCAATACTACTGATTTTCTTTCTGATCCAATGCCGAGTAAAAATCAGGCTGGTATCGGGCATACCGATCCGATACCAATACTTGGTGTAAATATACTTATTGTGTCTGGTAAAATGTCAAATGTAGTGTATTTTAAATGCTGCGGCTCTTGGTAAATCATCTTCGAACGATTAAAAAGGGAGTTATTTTGCACTGAATGCCTTATCTCATTTATATTCAACTCTGTATGTAGTGTCTCCAAATAGCCTACAACACAAGGATACATACCGTATTTTCCGCACCATAAGGCGCCCTGGGTTATAAGCCGCGCCTTCAATGAACGGCATATTTCAAAACTTTGTCCACCTATAAGCCGCCCCGTGTTATAAGCCGCATCTAACTGCGCTAAAGGAATGTCAAAAAAACAGTCAGATAGGTCAGTCAAACTTTAATAATATATTAAAAACCAGCGTGATGTGGGCGCGCATGGAGTCGTATATCAACATGGACGGAGCTGCGTGAAAAAAGCCACCCAGCCTCTTCGCGTAAACTTACCTTAACCACTCGCTCATCTTTTCTTCATCCATCCATCCCTTCGAGTTAGCTTTTATGATGACGCCGGCTGGAAAGGTCTCTTTTGGCAAGGTCTTCCTTTTGAATATCACCATGGGTGGAAGTTTCTGGCCATTAGCATGGCAAGCTAGAACCACAGTGAAGGATGACTTCTCATTCCCTGTGGTGCGAATATTCACCGTACGTGCTCCCGTTGTATCCACAGTGCGGTTCACAGGAATATCAAAAGTCAGTGGAACATCGTCCATGTTGATAATGTTCTCTGGCCGGATCTTTTTTTCAGCTATCTTGTTTTTACAATATGCACGGAAAGTAGCCAGCTTTTCTTGAAAGTCTGTGCTGTGAAATAGTAGTCCGTGTGCGGATGGAGAGATTGCGTCTTTTCATGAACCGGAAACCTGTCGCTTAGTAGGAGCCATTTTGTGGTCTTTACAGATGTAAACACACAAAGGAAATGAAACGTAATATCCGCGCGCTTCTTCTTCTTCTACGCGGGCGGGTGGTTGCTTACAGTAGAAGAAGAAGCGCTTCCTGTTCTATGGGGGCGGGTGCTTACCTTGGCGGTTGCTTGCGTAGAAGAAGAAGCACTTCCTCTTCTACGGGGAAAAAAGATGGCGGCTGTTTACCGTAGTTGCGAGATCGAAACTTTATGAAAATGAATCTTAATATTTATCCATATATAAAGCGCACCGGGTTATAAGCCGCACTGTCAGCTTTTGAGTAAATTTGTGGTTTTTAGGTGCGGCTAATAGTGCGGAAAATACGGTACACCTCTGTTTTAGAATACTGAGTAAATCATCTTAATTTCCAGTAATTGTCTTAAATAAACACCGTTTGCAATGGCTGTTTTATTGCAGTTGCTATGTTTAACTAAATGACATATATATGATGAATTATTTAGGAAACTTTGCCTAAGTAAATCTATGATTTTGTGGTGTGGTTTGTTTTCCCGGAATGCAAAGGAACTGGACCGGACATGGCGTGAAGGTAAAGACATGTTTAATTAATCACTCAAAAAAGGTACAAACAAAAAGCGCGCACAAGGCGGAGACACTAACTTGGCTAAGGAGACAAAAAACAACCCGTAGGCGAGCGTGCCTAACGCACGTAAAAGCAAAAGCGCAAAACTTAGGACATGAAACATGAACTAAAAAAACTCACTTAACTGTGGCTTGAATACACAAAACTTACGTGGCAAGAAAAAGGCATGACAGCATGAACTATGACATGAGCAAAGTGAAGTACGCAAGAACGGCACTCGCCGCATTGCTGCGAGGCGAGAGGCTGGGAGCTGTTGGGTTAGCTCTCTTAGGGTCTTGTTGGTGACATGCTGGCTCCACGTGATGCCTTCTATCCTCCTGAGGGCTCTGGAATCAAAGCCATCTAGCCTGGCCGCCAGGATGTTATTCAGCGGCCATGTTTCCGAGCCGTACAGAAGGACAGAGATGACAGAGGAATTGTAGACCCTCAACTTGGTGTCCCGAGATATGTGCCGGTGTCGCCACAGGGACTGCATGACGGAGGCTGCAAGGGCGCGACGGCGGTCCACCTCTCGTTTGAGGTCGCCGGTGTTGGTGACTGTCGAGCCGAGGTATCTGACGGTAGGGACAAAGTGGACAGGGGTATCCTCAAATAAGAAGGGTGGTGGGTCTGGTCCATCACCGATATGCATGAGTTGGGTTTTGGACCAGCTGATTTTCAGGCCGAGCTGTTTGGTCTCCTCATCAAACACACCGAGGGCCTCCCTGAGCTGGTCAGCGGTCTCACTGAACAGGGTGGTGTCATCGGCGTATTCGAGGTCCTTTAGGGTGTAGTTTCCAAGTGACACCCCGGGGACTCGCACACAGACTCTGGACATCAGGTGGTCGATGACACAGTTAAATAGTTCTGATGCGGCAACACAGCCTTGCCGCACCAGAACCTTGAGACATGCTCTCTCAGGGAGAGCATGTCTCAAATTCCAAGCTGCTGTTTTGAGGCATGTCAAAAAAAATAATGCACTTTGTGACTTCAATAATAAATATGACAGTGCTATGTTGGCATTTTTTTCCATAACTTGAGTTGATCTATTTTGGAAAACCTTGTTACATTGTTTAATGCATCCAGCGGGGCATCACAACAAAATTAGGCATAATAATGTGTTAATTCCACGACTGTGTATATCGGTATCGGTTGATATCGGTATCGGTAATTAAGAGTTGGACAATATCGGATATCGGCAAAAAAGCCATTATCGGACGTCCCTATTCATATCACAACAACTGCACCTTAACAGTGTGCCCAAGAAGACATGAAAACCATGCCCATTCGGCTGAGTGTGAACATAGTCCAAGTGCCCGCCACTCAGCCCCGCCCAGAACACCAAGACAGCAAGTTATGGGAAAAACCAAAACCACCCAGGGGGCCTTATTTGCCTGCCGTAATGGCTATAATGTCCTTCCCGAGCTTTGGCGCCAAACCGTTATAGGAAGAAGCTAAAGGTTCGCCTCGCGCCGCTTCCGGGTAGCAACTCCCGCCACTACCGCTGGGTCCGCGTTCTGCATCGTCTGCGGGGGGCCCGCTTCTACGCTCTGCACGGCAAACCGCCTGGAAGCCAGAAGCACCCGGTCCCCTTCTTCAGCCACGCCCTGGTAGTCGCTGGTGGCCAGAGAAGCGGAGTTAGCCAGCCCCGCACCAACCGCAGGTGCAATGAACCCACCCTCATCACAACCCAGCAGCGACAGCATATTGCCCGTCAAATCCACAGCGGTACTATTGCCCAAACCAGACAGGGAAAGAAGTCTATCTGCCCTCTCTGCGTCAGTTAGAGTAAATCTCCAAAGCAGAAGTTTCTTGAGGGCAGAGTATTTGCGCAAGTGAACCGAATGGTAATGCTAACAGTTTAACGCTAAATCTGATGCGTTTATGTCATCACCGTGTGATAAACACTGACATTTATTATTCATATATTGTTATTAGGGCCCGCATGGCCCATTGCATAAGGACACCCACAGGGAGTCCTTATGCAATGGGACATAAGGACCTATTGAATTTCTAAGGTTCTATTATTATTATTATTAGGGCCCGCAATGGGACATAAGGACCTATTGAATTTGTAAGGTTTTATTATTCTTTATTATTATTATTCTTCCGCCGCCTCTTTGAGCACTAATTTGACCCACTTAACATGCTTCAAAACTCACCATATTTGACCCACACATCAGGACCTGCAAAAATTGTCTTTTAATAACAAAACCGAACCCCAAAACTCAAAATTGCGCTCTAGCGCCCCCTAGGAAAAAAAACAACTAGACTGCCTATATCTCCCACTAGGAAGGTCGGAGAGACATGAAACAAAAACTTCTATGTAGGTCTGACTTATACCTAGTTTTCATAATTGTATATCCTCGGGCAAAAATCAACAGGAAGTTGGCAATTCCCCCTTCAAGACAAAAAAGTACTAAAAACAGTCACTTTTGCCTCTTTGAGCTCTAATTTGACCCCCTTAACATGCTTAAAAACTCACCAAACTGAACACACACATCAGGATTGGCTAAAACTGTGATCTAATGAAAAAACCTAACCCCAAATCTAAAAATTGTGCTCTACCGCAATTTTTTTATAAAACGCAGAAAAAACTGCTCCTCGGAAGAAAAAAATTACAAAACTGCCTGTAACTCCCACTGGGAAAGTCGGAAATACATGAAACAAAAACCTCTATGTAGGTCTCACTTAGACCTACATTTCATAGATTGACAACTCTCAGCTAAAATCAACAGGAAGTTTGAAATTTCCCCTTCAAAACAAATTTTTTTTATAAACCGGTCACTTCTCTTCAAACATTATCTCCTCTGAGCGCGTTTGTCGTTTCAGCTTCAAACTAACACAGGAGAGAGATTGAACCCTTCTTAATAAAAGTTATCGAACAAATTTTTCTAACTGCTCCGGTTTTGATTTTATGACCCTTCAAAGACCCGCTGCGCTGATGCTGCTGCGCTGCTGTTTTTTTAAGATGGCTGCTTAAAAGCAGGAAGCACCAACGTGCCCACACAATGCAGACAAGGTAGGTACACTAGACAAAAGTCTTGGGACACTTCAGACTACAAGTAGACAAAAGTATTGGGACACTTAGGACTAGCACCTGCCAAATACGCGGGCCCGACCAATGCTGCTTGCAGCTTTAATTATTATTATTATTCTTCCGCAACTTTGCACTGTAATTTGACCCCCTTAGCATGCTTCAAAACTCACCAAATTTTACACACACATCAGTAATATACGGCAAAACTTTTTATCAAAAAACCAACCCCAAAACTCAAAATTGCGCTCTAGCACCCCCTAGGAAAAAAAAAAACTAGACTGCCCGTAACTCCCACTACGAAGGTCGGAGAGACATGAAACAAAAACCTCTATATAGGTCTGACTTAGACCTAGTTTTCATAATTGTATATCCTTGGGCAAAAATCAAAAGGAGGTTGGCAATTCCCCCTTCAAGACAAAAAAGTACTAAAAACAGTCACTTTTGCCTCTTTGAGCTCTAATTTGACCCCCTTAACATGCTTCAAAACTCACCAAACTGAACGCACACATCAGGACTAGCAGAACTTGCGATCTAATAAAAAAACCTAACCCCAAATCTCATTAATGCGCTCTACCGCAATTTTTGAATAAAACACAGAAAAAACTGCTCCTCGGAAGAAAAAAATGACAAAACTGCCTGTAACTCCCACTGGGAAAGTCGGAGAGACATGAAACAAAAACCTCTATGTAGGTCTCACTTAGACCTACATTTCATAGATTGACAACCCTCAGCAAAAATCAACAGGAAGTTTGCAATTTCCCCTTCAAAACAAAATTTTTGTAAAAACCGGTCACCTTTCTTCAAACATTATCTCCTCTGAGCGCGTTTGTCGTTTCAGCTTCAAACTAACACAGGAGAGAGATTGAACCCTTCCAAATAAAAGTTATCGAAATAATTTTTCTAACTGCTCCGGTTTTGATTTTATGAGCCTTCAAAGAACCGCTGTGCTGATGCTGCTGCGCTGCTGTTTTCTCAAGATGGCTGCTTAAAAGCAGGAAGCACCAGCATGCCCACACAATGCAGACAAGGTAGGTACACTAGACAAAAGTCTTGGGACACTTCAGACTACAAGTAGACAAAAGTATTGGGACACTTATAACTACCACTGCACAAAAGTATTGGGACACTTAGGCCGAAAACTGGACAAAAGTATTGGGACACTTGGGACTAAAACTGGACAAAAGTATTGGGACACTTGGGACTAAAACTGGACAAAAGTATTGGGACACTTAGGACTAGCACCTGCCAAATACGCGGGCCCGACCAACGCTGCTTGCAGCTTTAATTTACTGTTGAAATTGACCATAAGGGCTCACCTGACCCTCAGGAATTCATCATTTCCTAAGGAGAGACTCCCTGAATCCTGACCTTTGGACACTGCGGACAAAAGCCTGACTTTTTATTTTTAAAAATTGGTACACTATGTTTTTAAATTACATTGTTTTGTACATTATTGCTTTGTATTTCATTAACTTACACTATATAGGAACTATAACCTAATATTGTCTGTTTATTTACATGGTATATACCAGAGGTGTGGACTCGAGTCACATGACTTGGACTCGAGTCAGACTCGAGTCATGAATTTGATGACTTTAGACTCGACTTGACAAAATGTAAAAAGACTTGCAACTCGACTTAGACTTTAACATCAATGACTTGTGACTTCACTTGGACTTGAGCCTTTTGAATTGACATGACTTGACATGACTTGCTACTTTCCCCAAAACCCAAAGATGAAAAAGTTATTCGGGAGCGCTCCGTATTTTTCATTGTGTACTTGTCTATCAGCGTTGCGTGTGTCAGCTGGTGTGCTCTCAGTACAACAGCCAATCAAATTACATCTACTTTGTTTTCATCACACAGCATTCATCCAATCAAATTGCAGGACAACCAACGAAGAAGACATGTCCAAACCACACGCCAGTGAACAAAAAATGATAAATGATAAATGATAAATGGGTTGTACTTGTATAGCGCTTTTCTACCTTCAAGGTACTCAAAGCGCTTTGACACTACTTCCACATTTACCCATTCACACACACATTCACACACTGATGGAGGGAGCTGCCATGCAAGGCGCTAACCAGCAGCCATCAGGAGCAAGGGTGAAGTGTCTTGCTCAGGACACAACGGACATGACGAGGTTGGTACTAGGTGGGGATTGAACCAGGGACCCTCGGGTCACGCACGGCCACTCTTCCACTGCGCCACGATACCTAAAATAATTTCGTTTGGGTATAAAAATTACGAGGTGGTCAACACAAAACGGTTTGCAGTATGCAACACATGCGGTTCCAAAATGACTGATGGAGAGGCAACAACTTCCAACTTCGTCCGGCATTTGAAGTTGCACAAAGAACGGTAAGTTTTGAATGTAAGATAACGTTTATTGGCTAAGTAACGTGACTTTTATTTGCTGTGTAGTTAAATCAGTGAGGCTGTAAACTCACTGCTAACGTTATAACGTTATTGCAAACACGGGAATCTGTTGCAGTTCACTACCTTATTCATACTTTTTGTTCAGGGATTTTTTTCAAGCAGGGTTACGTTAGTCAATATATCACACGTAACGTTAGACGGCGTTCAGCAGCACCGCGTATTTTAGCCACCTAAAAAAAGACAAAAATAGTAAAATAAAGGTCAGTTAAAATGTATACTATATTATGAATATGTGTACCGTTTTAGCTAGCTTTCTGACATACTGTTGGTTGTTTACCTCAGTGGTCCCCAACCACCGGGCCGCGGCCCGGTACTGGTCCGTGGATCGATTGGTATCGGGCCGCACAAGAAATAATTTTTTTTTTTCTTTCTCTTTTTAATTAAATCAATATAAAAAACACAAGATACACTTACAAGTAGTGCACCAACCCAAAACAACTCTCTCCCCCCTTTTGTTGTGGGCATTGAACATGAAGACTCTTCCTTCACTGTTCCGAGTGGCCATGAGAGTCTTGGCAGTGCCTGCCTCCAGTGCTCCAGTGGAGCGAGTTTTCAGCCATGGTGGCATCATACTACGCCCCCATCGTGCACAAATGACTGACAGACTCTTGGCTAATTTGGTCTTTTGCAAATGCAATGCAGCATAGGGCCCTGACATATAAAAAGTACAACTTTTTTGTTATGTTCACGTATATGTCATGTTTTTTCAATGTTAACACTTTTGTACAAATAAGTACATTTGCACTTTATTTTTCAATGTGTTTGTTCTGTAAAGGAATGAGTTAATGTTTAAAATGACTGGTTAATAGTGCTATTATAAAGTGCAATGTCAGCACAATTTTCTTTCCTGCAATTTAAAATGCACTTGTTTTAATAAATAAATACAGCGTTTGAAAAGCATACACAATCTGTGTTAATATATTAGTCTGTGGTTAAAAGGACTTGAAAGTACTCGAAACTCAAAATGCAGGACTTAGGACTTGACTTGAGACTTTCCAGTCTTGACTTTGGACTTGACTCGGGACTTGACTCGGACTTGAGGGCAAAGACTTGAGACTTACTTGTGACTTGCAAAACAATGACTTGGTCCCACCTCTGGTATTAAATATACTGTAGCACTCATCCGCCTGATTTGTAAAAATGACCCTGAACTGTGAAATCCGGTGGAAACACAAACGACACATGTCTACAGAAACCTATAGTTTTAAAAACTAAAGGTTCTAGGAACTTAAAGTTCCTGAACTTTTGGTAGAAAAAGCCTATTGTCAAGGTGGTATTTCAGTGGGAAGCAAAGGTAAACGGGTTCAGTGATGAGCTAAAAGCCATCGGAATACCTCCTGATCACTTTGAATTTTTTGCCCCATTTGTTAGATATTTTGTGGCCATGTTCTGACCTCTCAGAGTCCTGACATTGGCGGTGGTGGAAATGGAGGTGGAGGGAGTGAAAACGGGCGTGCGTGTGCTTTAGTTGGAGGCCGACCAGCACTCTTTGAGAAAGAGAAAACAGGAGTTGGAGCTGCTGCTTGCACACACTTCACATTTGATCCACCCCAGGACATGCATGCTGCTGATCCTGACGCTGAACAGCAATGTGGAACTTGGCAAACCTGGAGAGAAAAAAGTGAACATTTTGTGCCTTCTTTAAGTTTGTTTTGAGGTTTCAGTTGTGTAAGAATGTTCTTTCATTCCTTCATTGGCCTTTTTAGGCTCCACTGTTTCCAATGTTTTTACGTTTGGGACAGCTTTGCCTGCATGGGTTAAAGGAAAACATCAGAAATAAAAGCTTAGCACCAATCAAATAACCCCACATAACCATAATGTACTTTTCATATACAAACCCCGTTTCCATATGAGTTGGGAAATTGTGTTAGATGTAAATATAAACGGAATACAATGATATGCAAATCCCTTTCAAGCCATATTCAATTGAATGCACTACAAAGACAACATATTTGATGTTCAAACTCATAAATTTTTTATTTTTTTTTCCAATAATAATTAACTTAGAATTTCATGGCTTCATAATGCGCCACACATTTTCAATGGGAGACAGGTCTGGACTACAGGCAGGCCAGTCTAGTACCCGCACTCTTTTACTATGAAGCCACGTTGATGTAACACGTGGCTTGGCATTGTCTTGCTGAAATAAGCAGGGGCGTCCATGGTAACGTTGCTTGGATGGCAACATATGTCGCTCCAAAACCTGTATGTACCTTTCAGCATTAATGGCGCCTTCACAGATGTGTAAGTTACCCATGTCTTGGCCACTAATACACCCCCATACCATCACACATGCTGGCTTTTTAACTTTGCGTCTAGAACAATCCGGATGGTTCTTTTCCTCTTTGGTCCGACGTCCAAAAACAATTTAAAATGCAGACTCGTCAGACCACAGAACACTTTTCCACTTTGTATCAGTCCATCTTAGATAAGCTCAGGCCCAGCGAAGCCGACGGCGTTTCTGGGTGTTGTTGATAAACGGTTTTCGCCTTGCATAGGAGAGTTTTAACTTGCACTTATAGATGTAGCGACCCACTGTAGTTACTGACAGTGGGTTTCTGAAGTGTTCCTGAGCCCATGTGGTGATATCCTTTACACACTGATGTCGCTTGTTGATGCAGTACAGCCTGAGGGATGGAAGGTCACGGGCTTAGCTGCTTACGTGCAGTGATTTCTCCAGATTCTCTGAACCCTTTGATGATATTACGGACCGTAGATAGTGAAATCCCTAAATTCCTTGCAATAGCTGGTTGAGAAAGGTTTTTCTTAAACTGTTCAACAATTTGCTCACGCATTTGTTGACAAAGTGGTGACCCTCGCCCCATCCTTGTTTGTGAATGACTGAGCATTTCATGGAATCTACTTTTATACCCAATCATGGCACCCACCTGTTCCCAATTTGCCTGTTCACTTGTGGGATGTTCCAAATAAGTGTTTGATGAGCATTCCTCAACTTTTTTGATTTTGTATTCCATATTATATTTTTTATTAATACAGATCAATATACTGTGTAATGCTATACATTATACATGGAATGCTATACAATAACAGTAAAATAATAATATTAGCAAAATGTTTTTTAAACAGTATAATTATCTTTATATTACTGTATATAAGAATAATACACTATTGATCCATCCACCGTTTTTTTCGCTGAGAAAAAAGTCTTATATGTGTGTCACTGTGGTAAACTGTAACATTATTTTAAATATATATATATATATATATATATATATATATATATATATATATATATATATATATATATATATATATATATATACATATATACATATATATATATATATATACTATATACATATATGTATATATATTCATATATGTATATATATATACATATATGTGTATATATATACATATATGTATATATATATATATATATATATATATATATATATATATATATATATATATATATATATATATATATATATATATATATATATATATACATATGGTTTTTATTTTTATTTTAAAAACTTATTGGAATTTAAGTGTAAACACTGCCAGTTAGAGATGCCCCTCCCTATACGCAGATCACTCACTGTGCTTACGGCCCCGCAATCTGTGGGGCGCCCTGTTTTGCATGAAGCAGCGCATCTAAGATGTTAATATAATGAATCACAAGGCATTTCATATGAAATTTCATAGCAAATGTATCCCTAGCCCCTTCCTGCTGCGTCACTGTGACATTTCCTGCTGCGTCACTGTGACATTTAAACCAGTGGCCTGTGGCCACTGGTTTAAATGTAACTTAGATATTGGGTTTCACAATGTAAAGCGCTTTGAGTCACTTGAGAAAAAGCGCTATGTAAATGTAATTCACTTCACTTCACTTCACTGATAGGTATTTAATGGCACATTTCCTCTGATATTCCCATTTCCCCCATTGGTGCTGTTTTTGGGTTCAAATCCTGGTCAACGATATGTCAGGAATATTTGCAAATGCACTTTATATTTTAATTATGTTTAGTTTGTTATTTTGCACAAGACAAATATTTATGAAACATTGTATTTCCCAATGAATTTGTTTATTACAGAATATGCAATTCAAGGTTGATTAAAAAAGTACTAAAATAGCATCCCATTAATAACAAAGTGTGAAGACATTTTTGAGGAAGGGAGGCTTAAAAGAAGATTCGGCTGAGAGCCCCAATTAAGCTGCCAGTGACTCGGGAAGGCTTTCAGTAACATTCAATGTGGGACATTTTCTGTGGACACCTGATAAAAGACATTTGCTATCTTTTGCCAAGTGGTCAGTGCTTCATCTTCGTCATTATTTTTGATTGACAAACCAACATGTGCAATAAAAAAAAGTGTTTGTTTTGGTTGATTGAGTTGTGGCGGGTTTAAAAGTGTGAGAAAAAAGTCTCACGTGAGCTTCTCGTACTCTACTGTCTCTGCGTGGGCTCACACTGAGGACACCGCCCTGTCTGGCCTGTGCGGCCATGCTGGGGCCAAACTCTGATTGGCCGACACTCGTCCCTGTGGGGGAGGGCTGAGGCGAGAGAGAGGCCGGCGAGGCGTAGCGTGTCTGGGACAAAAACACAGGGCGAACTGCCAGCTGCTGTCCCTGAAGGGGTGATTGCTGGGAGGCCTGGGAGAATCATGGAGAGAAGGCAGGCTCTTGTCCCAGCTTATTTTGCTCCTACCATGTCTTTAGCAACAATGGTGTGTTTAGTGGTCAGTGTGTTGTAAATAATGGTTGACTGTGAAGTGAGTCATTTTAAACACGGCTATGGTTGGGACATGGTATCCATGGTTACAGCCATCGCAATAACTCCTAGTTTCCTGCTACAATATCCACTTTGAAAAGCAACAATAAAAGTCAAACACATGACATTTAGTCTTTTCGAGTAGCAAGGCCCCAGGGGTAGATGAGATCCGCCCGGAGTTCCTTAAGGCTCTGGATGCTGTGGGGCTGTCTTGGTTGTCAAGACTCTGCAGCATCGCGTGGACATCGGGGGCGGTACCTCTGGATTGGCAGACCGGGATGGTGGTTCCTCTCTTTAAGAAGGGGAACCGGAGGGTGTGTTCTAACTATCGTGGGATCACACTCCTCAGCCTTCCCGGTAAGGTCTATTTGGGTGTACTGGAGAGGAGGCTACGCCGGATAGTCGAACCTCGGATTCAGGAGGAACAGTGTGGTTTCCGTCCTGGTCGTGGAACTGTGGACCAGCTCTATACTCTCGGCAGGGTCGTTGAGGGTGCATGGGAGTTTGCCCAACCAGTCTATATGTGTTTTGTGGACTTGGAGAAGGCATTCGACCGTGTCCCTCGGGAAGTCCTGTGGGGAGTGCTCAGAGAGTATGGGGTATCGGACTGTCTGATTGTGGCAGTCCGCTCCCTGTATGCTCAGTGCCAGAGCTTGGTCCGCATTGCCGGCAGTAAGTCGGACACGTTTCCAGTGAGGGTTGGACTCCGCCAAGGCTGCCCTTTGTCACCGATTCTGTTCATAACTTTTATGGAAAGAATTTCTAGGCGCAGTCAAGGCGTTGAGGGGATCCGGTTTGGTGGCTGCAGGATTAGGTCTCTGCTTTTTGCAGATGATGTGGTCCTGATGGCTTCATCTGGCCAGGATCTTCAGCTCTCGCTGGATCGGTTCGCAGCCGAGTGTGAAGCGACTGGGATGAGAATCAGCACCTCCAAGTCCGAGTCCATGGTTCTCGCCCGGAAAAGGGTGGAGTGCCATCTCCGGGTTGGGGAGGAGATCTTGCCCCAAGTGGAGGAGTTCAAGTACCTCGGAGTCTTGTTCACGAGTGAGGGAAGAGTGGATCGTGAGATCGACAGGCGGATCGGTGCGGCGTCTTCAGTAATGCGGACGCTGTATCGATCCGTTGTGGTGAAGAAGGAGCTGAGCCGGAAGGCAAAGCTCTCAATTTACCGGTCGATCTACGTTCCCATCCTCACCTATGGTCATGAGCTTTGGGTTATGACCGAAAGGACAAGATCACGGGTACAAGCGGCCGAAATGAGTTTCTTCCGCCGGGTGGCGGGGCTCTCCCTTAGAGATAGGGTGAGAAGCTCTGCCATCCGGGGGGAGCTCAAAGTAAAGCCGTTGCTCTTCCACATCGAGAGGAGCCAGATGAGGTGGTTCGGGCATCTGGTCAGGATGCCACCCGAGCGCCTCCCTAGGGAGGTGTTTAGGGCACGTCCGACCGGTAGGAGGCCGCGGGGAAGACCCAGGACACGTTGGGAAGACTATGTCTCCCGGCTGGCCTGGGAACGCCTCGGGGTCCCAAAGGAAGAGCTGGACGAAGTGGCTGGGGAGAGGGAAGTCTGGGCTTCCCTGCTTAGGCTGCTGCCCCCGCGACCCGACCTCGGATAAGCGGAAGAAGATGGATGGATGGATGGATAGTTGGGATGGGTACGGAATTAAGTCAGTACTACCGGTACTTGGCGGGCAAACAAGCACTCATGTATGCTTGATAGAAACCAGTTGAACTTACAGTGAAGCTCCACTTTTCAAAGGGTATTAGCTTGATGCTCATTTATCTTGGGTTTACATTAGACATGCTACTAATTAGCATTAGCGATTTTACGTGCAGATTTCAACACCTCAAAATTTGGTATTGAAAACCACAACTAAGATGGTGTTTAATAGGTACAAAGCTAATTGCAAAGACTACTCCCTGACTAGGCAACACACTGTAGCTTACTACCACATACTGTCTTGAAATCGCAACTGTATGCAATGACTTCCAAATGGACTCAGAAGTGTAAAGAAAACAAGATATAACAACTGGACAGCACAGTTAATATTATTAGCTCTCTGTTAAGTGTTAAAGGGGAACATTATCACAATTTCAGAAGGGTTAAAACCATTAAAAATCAGTTCCCAGTGGCTTATTTTATTTTTCGAAGTTTTTTTCAAAATTGTACCCATCACGCAATATCCCTAAAAAAAAGCTTCAAAGTGCCTGATTTTAACCATCGTTATATACACCCGTCCATTTTCCTGTGACGTCACACAGTGATGCCAATAAAAACAAACAGCAAGGTATAGCGTCATTAGTTCGGATTCAGACTCGGATTTCAGCGGCTTAACACTGTCTGATAAGATCATTACTAACAACTATGAACTAGGTTTACAGCATATGAAATACATTTGGCAACAACATGCACTTTGAGAGTGCAGACAGCCCATTTCAGGCGCGCTAAGAACATATATTTTTCCACGATTTCAGCACTCAGGTTAACCATACCTAAATAGACACAAAATACTGCATTACACAAGACTACCCGAATGTACTCGAATGATTGAAAAAAATAAATGTTTTTAAGCTAAATTATTGGTAAACACAGTTTATGTATAATAATTTACGTAAAACCGCGAGAAATGAATAAAGTTTTCATCAATTAATATATTCTGTAGACATACCCTCATCCGCTCTCTTTTCCTGAAAGCTGAGCTGTCCAGTTTTGGAGTTGATGTCAGCAGGCCAGGGAAGCTAGGGTCGATATTCTTCTCTTGATCATCTTCGGTGGCATAAGGGACGGTGTGAGCCAAGACATCCAGGGGGTTTAGCTCGCTCGTCTGCGGGAACAAACTGCCGCCATTGCTTGCCGTGCTACCGAGGTCCTTTGTCCCCGAATAGCTCACACACTCCGGCAGATTCAATGGGGGTCTGGCGGCAGATTTCTTTGACTTTATCGTTAGAAATGCATCTGCTTTGAGTGTCGCAGGATATCCACACATTCTTGCCATCTCTGTCGTAGCATAGCTTTCGTCGGTAAAGTGTGCGGAACAAACGACTGACCATTTCGTCGGCTTTCCCCACACCCTCGTATTTTGAACACATTTCGTCCAATTTCTTGCCACTTTGGCATCTTTGGGCCACTGGTGCAACTTGAATCCGTCCCTGTTCGTGTTGTTACACCCTCCGACAACACACCCACGAAAGTGACAAAATGGCGGATTGCTTCCCGATGTGACGTCACATTGTGATGTCATCGCTCCGAGAGCGAATAATAGCAAGGCGTTTAATTCGCCAAAATTCACCCATTTAGAGTTCGGAAATCGATTAAAAAAATATATGGTCTTTTTTCTGCAACATCAAGGTATATATTGACGCTTACATAGGTCTGGTGATAATGTTCCCCTTTAAATAAACAAAATAGATGTTATTATTAAACCAATAATGTTTATTAAGACTTGAACCCACAAAGAAGTACCGAAAATTGGTACTGTTGTGTACCGGTATCGATTTTAAGGTACCGGGATTTAGTACTGTATCCCTATATGCTAGTAATAATAACAGGCCATTTATACTTGTTAATGCTTTCAAATGAATTCATTTAAAGGAGGCATGCTCCACGGTTTATTGTAAAATGTGTCTAGAAAAAGTAAACAACCTATTTTTTTGACATAAAACACCATATAGTCTATTTACTATATATTAGCCACTTGCCAGATTAACTTGGCAAGTTAACTATGTTAGTAAACTAAGTTAAGCTACAGAAAATCATCCATTTAGGTGGCCTGTTAAGGTGACCCACAATTATTCAATTTAATGACTACTTTCAAAATCATTTATGAAAGTGATGTATGTTTCGCAGAATTGTTGTAAAATGTGTCTAGAAATAGTAAAAAAGCAGCCTCTTTGTTGTTAAAAACACAATGTTGTCCCTTGGAATAGTTATGTGTTATGCTAGATTCCTACAATTAATAGATTACAAGTACATTGTGAGATGCTTTTAGTGAATGTAGCCTTTGCCAGGGGGAGTTGTTCGTACCCATCGTCCACTGGGTGTTTCGACACTTACCACTACACCCTCCTGATGGCGGGCCACCAATGATGGCTAAGCCACTGCCCATCTCCTCTTCCTGCCTTCCAGCTTAACTCCTCTCTCCTATTCCATAACCAGCAAGAGGCTCTCTCTGCTTCCTCCCTCCATCCTGCGCTGCTGTCTTTCTTGTCTTACCTGTGACTCCAATGGCTGTAAGCATTCTCCACACTGACTGTGCAGGAAATCCTCTACAGCCGACCTCGACCGGAAACAGCCCCGTCTGCCATCCTTTCTCCTTGCATTCATGCAAGAGGTCTTGATATTTGGCACACTTTATTTCTAAGGCCTGTTCACACCCCTCTTCCCATGGAACTGTAAGTTCTATTAGGATGATCTTTTTTACTTCATCCGACCACTGCACCACATCCGGCCTAAGGGCTGTGTGGACAATCTGGGGGAACTGCAGCCTTCCTCCCAGATCAACCTTCATTTCCCATGATTTAACCTTTTCTAGCAGATTGGTTCTTATTGTTGTTGTTGGTGTTGGCTTTTCTGTCTCCCCTACAACTTGGATTGCTATTTTCCGAAGGGGCTGGCATTTCTGCCTTCTTTCCTGGTGTTAGCAGGTGTCACGAGCACCTTGTCATGGCGTTATCTGTATCTTCCTTGTATGCGAGCTGTTTTACATCCGGACAAGATGTGTGCAATGGTGCCCCTCTTGCCACAAAGCTTGCACAATGGGTTTTCACTCATACCATACCTGTGCAAGTTTGTTGGAGTTGGAAGTGTGTCATACACTCATCTTAGCAGGAAAGAAATGCGGAACAGCTACAGTCTCCATAGGTCCGACTAGGTAATCTTCTTCTGGGGTAGGTACCACTTGGTCCAGGCTCTTTGTGAACTTAACTCCACTGCCCATGAGCGCTGTCTCCTCCAGTTTATGTACTTTCTCCTGGATCATGACTCTTCTGTCACTAGCTCCTGCTTTTCTCCAATGTTGGAAATAAGAAGTTCCAAGATCCCGTCTTCCAATGCATGGGGCTCAAATGATGTCATGTAGCTTCAGGATGTTTTCGGCCTGAGCAACATATGTATCAGCTGCCCACTTGTGTCCTGACCTTGGGGTGACATTTGCACGTCTGACTAGCTCATCCTGAAGGTCTATGTATGTCATTACGACTTTGCACAAGGCTACCTTGAAATCCTCTACCATAGATGAAAGAGGAAGTTGGAGTTGCCCTGATCTTAAATAGAGACCTACTGCAGTGAAGCTTGGAGGTATTCCCAACTACTTATAAATATATACTTATTGATGTTCCTCTCCCCTCCTTGTACGCCTGTCATTGGAACCTCATACACAGTCGGCATCCACAAGAGTCTTGGCAGAAGTCCGTGTTGATAAAGCCATGCTTTAAACTTCCCCGGGATCCCTAATTTTTTGATCCTCTTTAGCCATTCTTGTGTCTGCTTCTCTGTTTTAGTAATATTGTTCTTGTCAGCAAGTGAGTCATCATATCACTTTCAGAGGCACTTGATTGGATTCTTCTCTATTGTTCAAATCACTTCCCCTTGCACGTGCAACTTGAACCTGTTAGTCAGTTTCCCGTTCCTAATCACCATGCTCCTAGATTTATTTAGCTTGAACTTCATTCTGGTTTCCAATGCTTGTGGTCCAAAACAGTCAGCACCCACCTCGCCTCCACATGGGTTGTTGTTGTCACAGTAAGGTCATCCATGTAACTTCTTATTGGGAGTTGTCTGATGTCCATGTTCATTTTCGGGCCCCAGGCTTCTTTCTCCGCAGCTGTTATTAGGAGGTTCATTCCCATGACGAATAGAATGGGGGAGATTGTGCAGCTAGTTACGATGCCCTTTACCAGACTTTGCCACTGAGTCGTAAAATTGGCTGTGTTGAATTGTAACTGGATTCCACTGAAGTAGCTGCTGATGATTAATTTGATGTGCTAAGGGATGTGGTAGCATTCTAATGCCGCTAGAGCATGAGGGACTGATCCGTAGACATTGGCCAAATCCAACCAGACAACAGTCAGATTTCCTTAGGTGGCTTTGGCTTCCCGAATAATCTGACTGAGACAGCAGTGTCGATGTACACATTCTCTGTCATGTATGAGGTCATCCTCTTGGCCAGCATAGAAAATAAGAGTTTGCCTTCTACACTAAGCAGTGAGATTGTTCTGAACTCTTCAGTAGTTGTGGAGTTCTCTTCCTTTGGTATTAAGCAACCTTCTGCCTTTTTCCAGTATGATTGAACGGTGCCCTTACTCAGTCCGAAACAGCTTCCGTAGCCTCCGCAAAATTGTCTCTCCTTTCCTTTTGGAGTTGTTCAATCATAAATATGATTATTTTTAGAATAGGTTTCCTCATTCTTTTCTGTGATACATCTCACACAGTTGAGTTGGCCTCAGCATTAACACTTTACATTTAACTCATTTGAACAGGTGTGTTGCCGCTTTAAGAGAAGTGCTGCGCTGTGTTTTAATAGCCTTTACATGAGGCACGGCCATTCAAAAGTTCCACAAACATTAACGTGCTCACACAGTCACTGAATGGCCGCAAAAAATGAATAGCTGTGTTTCAGGCTTGTGTCACTTCCAGGGAGAGGCTTGATCTAAGCGCATCCAAGGGGATCTAAAGTGTCTATTAAATATAATGGAATGATTGCACTCATAGTAGATGTCTTGTTGGAAGTGGTGTCTCAAATACATTTACTGATCTTACTTTAGAAGACATTGATGGATTTTGGACATGTAGCTCCGTGCGCTGTCCAGCAGGTAATCAGCTGCAGGTGTACCACGCCAACTTTTCACAGTAGTTGCCCAAAAGATGTCCTTAACGTCCTTTTCTCAATTAATCCAAGTTATTGTTTTCTTTTTCCTTCTTACTGTCTTTTCCAGGAAATAGAGGTTTTTACTTGTGTACATCCTAATGATATTGCCCAGTTGGGTGAGCTTCCCACTTAATAACATGAAATGTTACAAAACATGACTGTACTGGTAAGAGAAATAAACAACTACCGCTAAAACACAAAAGAGGTTAAAGGGCGTATGTGTGTGCAGTAGAGATGCGCGGTTTGCGGGCACAACCGCGGAGTCCGCGGATTATCCGCGGATCGGGCGGATGAAATTTAAAAAAATTTGATTTTATCCGCGGGTCGGGTCGGGCGGTTGAAATAAAAAAAATTAGATTTTAAATAGATTCAGGCGGGTGGCAGTTAAACCAATTGGGAAATATATATACATAGTTAAATGTTGTTACCCACATACGAAAAACGAGCAGGCACCTGCAGCATATGCCACAACAGAAGAAAAAAAAAAAAGAGATGGACACTTTTAGCGGAGAAGGCCCCCGACGCCTCGCCGGGGTCCGGGACCGAGGCCCCTTCCCCCGAGAGGGCCCCACCGGGAGCCGTAGCTGAGGCGATCCGCGAGAAGGGCCCGACGCACGTCCAGGGTCACCACCGCGCCCACCGCACCGACACCCGGCCTCGTCCGCCTTCGCCGCGGCCGGCGTCACGCGCAGCAGGTAAGCAGCTTACCTGCCCGCCACCCCCGTGGCCGGGGGCTCGTAACAGGGGTCACTCCGCGCGCTCCGCCCGCGCAGCTTACCTGCCCGCCACCCCTGTTGCCGGGGGCGCGTAACAGGGGTCACTCCGTGCGCAGTGCGCTCACGAAAGGGGTGGGGCTCACCCTGGTTGATATAGACAGCAGCTAGGACGGTGGCCATGGACGTCGGAACCCGCTAAGGAGTGTGTAACAACCCACCTGCCGAATCAACTAGCCCTGAAAATGGATGGCGCTGGAGCGTTGGGCCCATACCCGGCCGTCGCCGGCAGCGAGACGCGCTTGGAGGTGCGCTCAGCGCGGCTCCCATATGATTGCGCACTGGTGTGCGTCTGGGTCGTGACAGCGTGGCACGCGAATGTCTGTGCTGCATTGGATCAGTCTCCTTTCTTTAACAGGCAAAAGCTTTATAACCTCACTAATGCCTTGCATCGTCTATATTAGATATATAACAACGGGCGGGTGCGGGCGGATGCGGTTCTGATCAAATGTTAGATCGGGTGGATTGCGGATGGTTGACGACTTTCTGATGCGGTTGCGGATGAAATAATTGCCTATCCGCGCATCTCTAGTGTGCAGAGCTAGGAAAAAAGACCTAATTTCTAATAAAGATGTGACGTTCACGAACAAATCGAGTCTTTTTAACGATAAGGAACTGATTAGCAGTTTTCAGTCATAGTCTAAGAAAACAGCAGCATTTGGATGAATTAAAAAAAAAATTGTTTACTTTTAAATGTTTTTATTCATGTGTATTCACTTGTCTGGTTAATTATTTTGATATGTAAAGTAATACAAGTGTACACGTGCTAGGTAGTATTGTATACAATTTTGTATTCACACTTTTATTATGTCAATTTTTATTGTAGTTTTATTATTATTTATATACATGTATACATTTAATTCTTAGTTATGTAAATTATTTTGTTCCACATCTTATTGTGTAAGTGCTACCAGCGATTGTTTCCTTGATATAAAAACAAAAAAGAAAAGTAAAGAAACAAAATAATTTAAAGAATAAAAATAATAACGAGACAGTTTTTTGACAAGTTCTTTGAAAGAAACGGCTATTCAAAATCCCATCTCTAATTCTAAATTCCTGACATATGTGCTTATGTAACCAATATTATACTGCCGCTCATAGACACTTGACGCAGTAATGTGGCTCCTACACAACGAGATCATATTTTTGTTGCAATGAAAAAACAAGGAATTAGCCCCCATATTATACAAAACCGAACACAGCATTTCTTGCTTTGAACAAAGAGAGCATCATCTACCGAGTCAAATTCCTTGTGTGTTAAACCTACTTGGCCAATTAAGCTGATTATGATTTTAAGTGTCCCGTTGCATTCTGGGTTATTTGCTAAACAGATCTCTGACTCAAAATAGTCATACATTTAGCTGCCCTTCCATGCTGTCTGCACTTCCAAATTGTTTTATTACCACTACCTGCGTGACCTTGTAAAATCATAATTCTCTTTGAACTGTGATAATAACATTTTATAGGATTTAATTGGAGGGAGCTGCTTTTATTTATTTTTTCTAAATGTGGTCTTGTTTTTAAACTGTACACAGTTTATATATTTTACCAACATTGACATGGGATTTATTATGCAACTCTAGTTTTAACAATACTGCATATAATACTATATATATATATATATACAGAGCATCAGGAAAGTATTCACAGCGCTTCACTTTTTCCACATTTTGTTATCCTACAGCCTTATTCCAAAATGGCAGATTCATTTTTGTACTCAATACCACATAATGACAAGTTTTTAATATACGTTTTGCACATTTATTAAAAATTAAAAACAAACAAAAAAATCACACGTCCATAAGTATTCACATCCTTTGCTCAATACTTTGTTGATGCACCTTTGGCAGCAATTAAAGCCTCAAGTCTTTTTGAATGCGATGCCTCAAGCTTGGCACACCTATCTTTGGGCAGTTTTGCCCATTCCTCTTTGCGGCATCTCCCAAGCTCCATCAGGTTGGATCACATCAAAGTTTGGCGCCATGCCACACCCACATCCTATAGCATAGGCCAGTGGTTCTTAACCTGGGTTCGATCGAACCCTAGGGGTTCGGTGAGTCGGCCTCAGGGGTTCGGCGGAGCCTCTGCCGTGGAGATCAAGACACACCCAACTCATCGTGAAAATAAAAACTTCTCCCTATCGGCGTATTATGGATACCCCCAAACAATATTCCCTCTAATTTTCCATCTGATTTGTAGGTGTGTAATTTGTTGTGAGTTCATGCACTGTGTTGGTTTTGTTCTTTGAACAAGGCGATGCTCATGCACGGTTCATGACTGAAGGGGGCACTTCTGAGTCAAATTTAAAACTTAGTGTTCGGGCCCACAAATATTTCCAATTTTTCGCCAGACATTCGCCATTGGTGAGTTTTCATGCATGTTAAGAGCCCATACTTGCCAACCTTGAGACCTCCGATTTCGGGAGGTGGGGGTGGGGGGTGGGGGCGTGGTCGGGGGTGGAGCGGGGGGCGTAGTTGGGGGCGTGGTTAAGATATATATATATATATATAAGAAATACTTGACTTTCAGTGAATTCTAGCTATATATATATATATATATATATATATATATATATATATATATATATATATATATATATATATATATATATATATATATATATATATATATATTATTACATATATATATATATATATATATATATATATATATATATATATATATATATATATATATATATATATATATATATATATATATATAAATAAATAAAACAAATACTTGAATTTCAGTGTTCATTTATTTACACATATACACACACACATAACACTCATCTACTCATTGTTGAGTTAAGGGTTGAATTGTCCATCCTTGCTCTATTCTCTGTCACTATTTCAGAACACACACATTATACAAATATACATTATAAAATCAATAAGAAAACGGGAGCTCTAATTTGGGAGTCTGAATTAGGATCAGAAGTTCCTATATAAACATTGCGCACTCACGTCGCCTTTTTGTATTGATTACTGCAGCTGTGCACTGGATTCATTCACAAATACAAACTACAACTCACAAACACTTTAGAGTTAGGCTCCACCATCAGAATGTGTACTTAAACTTATAAAGATCACATGGATATTATTCAGTGAGTTGATTCACCAAAACTAACCTGTTATACAGAAGGAAAAAGCACACAGGACGTTTCAATTGTTCACAGACTGGTCGCGCTCATCAGAATGACAAGACACTTCCGGTCTGCAGGTGATAGCATTCAATTGGGAAGAAACGCCTTACTGCCCCCTACAGACCAATGTGAATACTGATAAATGTGTAATGACAGCTCCAAAAACGAATTCAAACCACAAAATAAAATAAATAAATCAACACAAAAATGTGACACATTATGGGTGGGTCACATATGCATTTACAGTAGATGGCAGTATTGTCCTGTTTAAAAGTGTCACAACATTGCTGTTTACGGCAGACGAACTGCTTTACGGTAGACGAAAACTTGACTGCTGTTGTTGTGTGTTGTTACCGCGCTGGGAGGACGTTAATGAAACTGCCTAACAATAAACACACATAAGAAACCAAGAACTCGCCCTCGATCATTAGCTGTTTATATTGTGGGAAAGCGGACGTGAGAACAGGCTGTCAACACGTCACTCAGGTCCGCATGGAGCTGGAGGGGGCGTGGCCTCCAGCTCCGCCTGAATTTCGGGAGATTTTCGGGAGAAAATTTGTCCCGGGAGGTTTTCGGGAGAGGCGCTGAATTTCGGGAGTCTCCCGGAAAATCCGGGAGGGTTGGCAAGTATGTAAGAGCCTCATAAATGCGATTGAAGTGGGAGGATCATAATGAACAAAGCAATTTCAATAGAACCTTCGCAGATTTTTGCTGCTCGGGCCCTAAATATAACTAGCCACAAATCTTTCCTAATCTTGATTTCTTTAGTAGTAAAGCCATAAATTAGCTTTTGCATCATATTGATCATTACTAAGAGTTTTTTTTATTGTTTTCTTTTATCTCTTAAGGTAGCTAAAGGCAGTTTTTGGTCCGCCTGATGTCATGATGTCACCAGAAAGCAATGACGGGGGGGAACTTTTCAACATTCCTTCAAGAGGAATGTGCGGACCGTCAGCTATTTTCACCTTGGCTATTACGCCGCTGTACCGCTAAACACAGACATCCATCTTTGTGTCTGCTCTAGGAATGCTGCTGTCCTGTGGGATGCATTGTGCTTGTCTACAGCATTTCTTGGCAACTTAATGGAAAGAGTGACCAAACGCATGACTCACAAGCAAATATAAGCCTCTCTAAGGTCCTCTTCCCACTTCTTTGTTCTAATTTTGAAAAGCTGACAGTGACAAATAAATCGTCTCTCCTTGATCGTTTAAATGAGACAGCAGAAGCCTTTCATCACTCCGCCATGTGTCACCGAGTTCACTCGTGTGGAATTGGAGACAAGGGAGTTTGCCCTTTAACCCCTCGGCCAGGCTCTGCAACCTCTCATGCCTTGTGATGTAACGTTTAAACACTGCCAGGCCTGACGGACATCTGAGCGCCGCGTGTGACCCTTTGACTTTTTTATTTTTATCTGATGGTGAGAAAAACATCCATCTTAGTCGAGTTAAAGATTTGACATCATATACCTTTTTTTCTTTAAGATCATGACAACAAAATTAGGGATGTCCCGATCCAGGTTTTTGCACTTCCGATCCAATACCGATACTGACCGATACTGGCCTATCCGAGCATGTATTAAAGTTTAAAGTTATTTAGCCTACTTAGTTGTCAGAATCATGTTGAAAAGGGTTTTAGTACTCTTGATAACAACTAGCCAGCTGAATTAGGGGAGTTTGAATAATACACAATGGTTGGTAACAAGAAACTGACCTGTTTATTCAAGGATAAACACAAAATAGACAAAATGATACATGACAAACAGAAATGGCATCATTGAACTAGGGCCTTTTTTTAATATTGCGATATTTTAAGGCCATATTGCGATACACGATATACATCTCGATATTTTGCCTTAGCCTTGAATGAACACTTGATGCATATAATCACAGCAGTATGATGATTCTATGTGTTTTGATTGATTGATTGAGACTTTTATTAGTAGGTTGCACAGTGAAGTACATATTCCGTACAATTGACCACTAAATGGTAACACCCCAATAAGTTGTTCAACTTGTTTAAGTCGGGGTCCACTTAAATTGATTCATGATACAGATATATACTATCAGATATATACTATCATCATAATACAGTCATCACACAAGATAATCACATTGAATTATTGACATTATTTATAATCCAGGGTGTGGAGGGGGGCGCCGGTGTCAGAGTTTGATATGAGAATAAATCTAAAGTTAAAATATAGGGTAGAAATGCACCCATTTGCAGGAAATGTAGTCTTAATTTTCAAAATGTTCTTTCAAGGCTTGCATGTCTACATTAAAACATTCTTCTTCATACTGCATTAATATATGCTACTTTTAAACTTTCATGCAGAGAAGGAAATCACAACTAAAAAAATCACTAATTTTTTCATACGGTGTTGATGTGGAAATTTTTGCCTCAGTATTTTGATGGTGTGGACGTGTGGCACCGAATGGAGATAAGCGTCTCGACAGACGTCACAATATTTGAACAATGATGACGAAAACTGTTTTCTCTGTCGTGTCGGTGTGTCGAACATTGTTATGCGCTTATTTTTTTATTAGATTTTGTGCGTGGCATAGATTTGCTATGCGCAGAGGACGCTTAAACAGTGCGCAATTGCACAGGCGAGCACCTTCGAGGGAGCGTTGCTCGCACGGCTGCGCTAGCATCACAGCTAACGTTAGCCATGCTGCTACCTCTCTGCTCGGGGAGGACGTATACGTATGTGACGTATGACGTGACAGAATGTGACGTGTGTCGTGACAGTATGTGACGTGTGTAAGAAGGTGCGCTGCTGTCTGTGAGAGGGAGACACAGGAAAGAGTGAGAAGAGCCTGTCGTGTAATGCCAGCAGCTAAAAGCAACTGCGTGAAAATTCAGACATGTGGATGTGTTGAAGGTGTGCTGGAAAATGCGGAACGGAAATTACGGAGCAGCAGAAAAGTGGAATGTATTATTTAAATCGGTGTGTTGGAAAACGCGGACCGGAGTTTTTTTTTAAACTGGATCTGGATCGGCATTTTCCCATGCCTTGCCGATACGCAATTTTTGGCAAATATCGGCAGCCGATCCGATCCAAATATCGGATCGGGACACCCCTAAACAAAATACATATACATCACATGCTGAAGCTCATTAGCAATCATATTGTTTAGTAGTGAAGAAAGGGTTGCTTCTCGCAGAATGCTAGGAGAATATCTTTCAAGTTAGCTCACATAGCAACAAGCTGTTGTCGAAAGCAACGGTGAAAAATCCAAAGGAAAAACGATTTGTGTTAATAGTAGTATCACAATTCAAGCCTTATCGATGTGCAACATTTAGGACATATTTAGGATTTGTAAATTAGCTATGCTAGCAATGGCGACATCCAGTTATCAATTTAGCTATACGGGTGAAGTTTACCATCATCTTAATTAAATACTATGATGAGCAAAATGTATTAAAACGTATAATACATTATAGTTTACATACCATATTTTGTATTGTTTAGTATCCCAATCTATGGTTTGATAATTATTTGGATCCATTCAACAAGTAAACCCTGTTAGCAAAGAGCGCTAACAGCTCGGCCACAGAAAGTTAGCTATTGAGCAAAGGCAAAATTAAATCCATTTAGACAAATATAGCAAACAGAAGTCAATTTGTTGTAAAATAATAATACAATAAAACTCCCAATAGTCACTCTGAAATAGGAAATAGTTTAATTAATGTTTACACTATTGTATGTAGAAGAAATAAGTTGTATCTGTTGTTTATTAGCGCAAAAGGAAGTTAGCCATTTAGCAGGCTAGAAATAGCTAAAAGTATAGCCTTTAACAAAACAACAACAATTAAGTCATGTGTTAACAAATACTATAATTGTGTATGCAATGTATGTTGGAACAGTAGGTACACTATATCTCATAGTGTTAACATGGTGCCGAATAATAACATTAAATAACATAATTAAATTAAATAACATTAAATTAAATAACATTAAATAACATAACATAATAATAACTACTATAATTGTGTATGCAATGTATGTTGGAACAGTATGTACACTATATCTCATAGTGTTAACAGGGTGCCGAATAATAATACAGATACAATTCTGATTATTGTTATAAATTGTAAACTTTATCATGTAAGGATGTTATTTTCCTTATTATACATTTCAGTAAAATCATCGAAAATAGTCTAACACTACCCTGAACAAAGATGTTTGTCTACAAGAAAAACATTTTTTTTTCTTTTGTTTATTAGCTCGATCAAGTGAGCATGTTGTCAACAGGAAGTTAGCTCATTTGGCTTTTTAAAATATAGCAAACAGCCTATTTCTCATAGTCATTCACATCAACGTCCCACTGGGGTGAGTTTTTCCTTGCCCTTATGTGGGCTTTGTACCGAGGATGTCGTTGTGGCTTGTGCAGCCCTTTGAGACACTTGTGATTTAGGGCTATATAAATAAACATTGATTGATTGATTGATATTTGTTGCCAAAAACGCCCTATATCGTCATTAAATAAGGCTTAGGGATGTGTTAGAAATAGGTTGAGTAGACATTTCGTATGTGTTGCTTATTAGCTACACCAAGTTAGCGAAATGGCAGCTACAGTAAGTTAGCCATTTAGAAATAGCAGTAACCAAATTTTTCATGTAAAAAAACAACTGATAGTCAGGTGTTAGTAAAGAGAGATGTGAAGTTACAAAGGACTTAAAAGTTAGTACTATTTGCAGATGACACGACTGCATTTTGTTCACGATAGAACACACATAAGCTAACACAAATAATAACAGAAGAAATGAACACATACAAAAAAATGGTTTGACAAAAACAGACTATCTTTAAAACTCAGTAAAATAAAAATAATGTTATTTGGTAACAGTAGAGGGGAAAAGTCAAACACAAATACAGCCGGATGGAGTAGATATTGAAAGAGTAAAATAAATATTGTAATCATACTTGCCAACCTTGAGACCTCCGATTTCGGGAGGTGAGGGGAGGGGGGTGGGCGTGGTCAGGGTGGGACGGGGGCGTGGCTAAAAGGGGAGGAGTATATTTACAGCTAGAATTCACCAAGTCAAGTATTTCATATATATATATATATATATATAAGAAATACTTGACGTTCAGTGAATTCTAGCTATATATATATATATATATATATATATATATATATATATATATATATATATATATATATATATATATATATGTATATATATATATATATATATATATACATATATATATATGTCCATCCATCCATCCATCTTCTTCCGCTTATCCGAGGTCGGGTCGCGGGGGCAGCAGCCTAAGCAGGGAAGCCCAGACTTCCCTCTCCCCAGCCACTTCGTCCAGCTCCTCCCGGTGGATCCCGAGGCGTTCCCAGGCCAGCCGGGAGACATAGTCTTCCCAACGTGTCCTGGGTCTTCCCCGTGGCCTCCTACCGGTCGGACGTGCCCGAAACACCTCCCGAGGGAGGCGTTCGGGTGGCATCCTGACCAGATGCCCGAACCACCTCATCTGGCTCCTCTCGATATGGAGGAGCAGCGGCTTTACTTTGAGCTCCCCCCGGATGGCAGAGCTTCTCACCCTATCTCTAAGGGAGAGCCCCGCCACCCGGCGGAGGAAACTCATTTCGGCCGCTTGTACCCGTGATCTTGTCCTTTCGGTCATGACCCAAAGCTCATGACCATAGGTGAGGATGGGAACGTAGATCGACCGGTAAATCGAGAGCTTTGCCTTCTGGCTCAGCTCCTTCTTCACCACAACGGATCGATACAGCGTCCGCATTACTGAAGATGCCGCACCGATCCGCCTGTCGATCTCACGATCCACTCTTCCCTCACTCGTGAACAAGACTCCGAGGTACTTGAACTCCTCCACTTGGGGCAAGATCTCCTCCCCAACCCGGAGATGGCACTCCACCCTTTTCCGGGCGAGAACCATGGACTCGGATTTGGAGGTGCTGATTCTCATCCCAGTCGCTTCACACTCGGCTGCGAACCGATCCAGTGAGAGCTGAAGATCTTGGCCAGATGAAGCCATCAGGACCACATCATCTGCAAAAAGCAGAGACCTAATCCTGCAGCCACCAAACCAGATACCCTCAACGCCCTGACTGCGCCTAGAAATTCTGTCCATAAAGGTTATGAACAGAATCGGTGACAAAGGGCAGCCCTGGCGGAGTCCAACCCTCACTGGAAACGTGTCCGACTTACTGCCGGCAATGCGGACCAAGCTCTGACACCGATTATACAGGGAGCGAACCGCCACAATAAGACAGTCCGTTACCCCATACTCTCTGAGCACTCCCCACAGGACTTCCCGGGGTACACGGTCGAATGCCTTCTCCAAGTCCACAAAGCACATGTAGACTGGTTGGGCAAACTCCCATGCACCCTCAAGGACCCTGCCGAGAGTATAGAGCTGGTCCACAGTTCCACGACCAGGACGAAAACCACACTTTTCCTCCTGAATCCGAGGTTCGACTATCCGGCGTAGCCTCCTCTCCAGTACACCTGAATAGACCTTACCGGGAAGGCTGAGGAGTGTGATCCCACGATAGTTGGAACACACCCTCCGGTTCCCCTTCTTAAAGAGAGGAACCACCACCCCGGTCTGCCAATCCAGAGGTACCGCCCCCGATGTCCACGCGATGTTGCAGAGTCTTGTCAACCAAGACAGCCCCACAACATCCAGAGCCTTAAGGAACTCCGGGCGGATCTCATCCACCCCCGGGGCCTTGCCACCGAGGAGCTTTTTAACTACCTCGGCAACCTCAGCCCCAGAAATAGGAGAGCCCACCACAGATTCCCCAGGCCCTGCTTCCTCATAGGAAGACGTGCTGGTAGGATTGAGGAGGTCTTCGAAGTATTCTCTCCACCGATCCACAACATCCGCAGTCGAGGTCAACAGAGCACCATCCCCACCATACACGGTGTTGACACTGCACTGCTTCCCCTTCCTGAGGCGGCGGATGGTGGTCCAGAATTGCTTCGAAGCCGTCCGGAAGTCTTTTTCCATGGCCTCACCGAACTCCTCCCATGTCCGAGTTTTTGCCTCCGCGACCGCTGAAGCCGCACACCGCTTGGCCTGTCGGTACCTGTCTGCTGCGTCAGGAGTCCCATGAGCCAAAAGAACCCGATAGGACTCCTTCTTCAGCTTGACGGCATCCCTCACCGCCGGTGTCCACCAACGGGTTCTAGGATTACCGCCACGACAGGCACCAACTACCCTGCGGCCACAGCTCCAATCGGCCGCCCCGACAACAGAGGTACGGAACATCGTCCACTCGGACTCAATGTCCAGCGCCTCCCTCGTGACATGTTCAAAGTTCTTCCGGAGGTGGGAATTGAAACTCTCTCTGACAGGAGACTCTGCTAGACGTTCCCAGCAAACCCTCACAATGCGTTTGGGCCTGCCAGGTCTGTCCGGCATCCTCCCCCACCATCGCAGCCAACTCACCACCAGGTGGTGATCGGTAGAAAGCTCCGCCCCTCTCTTCACCCGAGTGTCCAAAACATGAGGCCGCAAATCCGATGACACAACTACAAAGTCGATCATGGAACTGCGGCCTAGGGTGTCCTGGTGCCAAGTGCACATATGGACACCCTTATGTTTGAACATGGTGTTTGTTATTGACAATCCGTGACGAGCACAAAAGTCCAATAACAAAACACCACTCGGGTTCAGATCTGGGCGGCCATTCTTCCCAATCACGCCTCTCCAGGTTTCACTGTCGTTGCCAACATGAGCGTTGAAGTCCCCCAGTAGAACGAGGGAATCACCCGGGGGAGCACTCTCCAGTACTCCCTCGAGTGAATCCAAAAAGGGTGGGTAATCTGAACTGCCGTTGGGCGCGTAAGCGCAAACAACAGTCAGGACCCGTCCCCCCACCCGAAGGCGGAGGGAGGCTACCCTCTCGTCCACCGGGTTGAACTCCAACGTGCAGGCTTTGAGCCGAGGGGAAACAAGAATTGCCACCCCAGCCCGTCGCCTCTCATTGCTGGCAACGCCAGAGTGGAAGAGAGTCCAGCCCCTGTCAAGAGAACTGGTTCCAGAGCCCTTGCTGTGCGTCGAAGTGAGTCCGACTATATCTAGCCGGAACTTCTCCACCTCACGCACTAGCTCAGGCTCCTTCCCCCCCAGCGAGGTGACGTTCCACGTCCCAAGAGCTAGCTTCTGTAGCCGAGGATCGGACCGCCAAGTGCCCTGCCTTCGGCTTCCGCCCAGCTCACATCGCACCCGACCTCTATGACCCCTGCTATGGGTAGTGAGCCCATTGGAGGGGGGACCCACGTTGCCTCTTCGGGCTGTGCCCGGCCGGGCCCCATGGGGACAGGCCCGGCCACCAGGCGCTCGCCATCGTGCCACACCTCCGGGCCTGGCTCCAGAGGAGGGCCCCGGTGACCCGCGTCCGGACGAGGGAAATCTGGGTTCCTTGTTCGTGTTCTTCATAGAGGTCTTCGAGCTGCTCTTTGTCTGATCCCTCACCTAGGACCAGTTTGCCTTGGGAGACCCTACCAGGGGGCATAGAAGCCCCCGGACAACATAGCTCCTAGGATCATTGGGACACGCAAACTCCTCTACCACGTTAAGGTGGCAGCTCAGAGAGGAGTATATATATGTATATATATATATATATATATATATATATATATATATATATATATATATATATGTATATATATGTATATAAAATAAAGTGTACATATTTTTTTGCATGCAGTAATAGATTATGAATAAATGTATAGGTGACATTGTAATGTCGGACGAGAAAATAGTCTTTCAAGAAAAGACGTCACTCTGTATGATAGCCAAAATTAATGGACATGTTATTTTGAGACACACATCAGTGAATGAAGCATACTTGTCAACCTTGACACTTCCGATTTCGGGGGGCGGGGGCGTGGTTGGGGGCGTGGTTAAGAGGGGAGGAGTATATTTACAGCTAGAATTCACCAAGTCAAGTATTTCATATATATATATATATATATATATATATATATATATATATATAATAAATACTTGAATTTCAGTGTTCATTTATTTACACATACACACACACATAACACTCATCTACTCATTGTTGAGTTAAGGGTTGAATTGTCCATCCTTGTTCTATTCTCTGTCACAATTTTTCGAACCATGCTGAACACCCTCTCTTTGCTGTGTGGCACGCACAAAAGTGCTTTCATCAAATGCACTAGATGGCAGTATTGTCCTGTTTAAGAGTGTCACAACATTGCTGTTTACGGCAGACGAACTGCTTTACGGTATACAAAAACGTGACTGCTGTTGTTGTGTGTTGTTACCGCGCTGGGAGGACGTTAATGAAACTGCCTAACAATAAACCCACATAAGAAACCAAGAACTCGCCCTCCATCATTCTACAGTTATAACGTCATTGGGCAGGTATGCTGTTTATATTGTGGGTTACCGGACTCAGGTCCTCATGGACCTGAGTCCGCCTGAATTTCGGGAGATTTTCGGAAGAAAATTTGTCCCGGGAGGTTTTCGGGAGAGGCGCTGAATTTCGGGAGTCTCCCGGAAAATCCGGGAGGGTTGGCAAGTATGATTGTAATATTAGATGATAAAGTGAACTAGAAATTTCTTGTAAAAAATGTACACCATAAAGTAGCAATAAAAACGTCAATAATGAATAAAGCAAAATATGTTCTGGACCAATAATCACTCCATATTCTCTACTGCTCGCTAGTGTTGCCATATCTGAGTTATTGTACAGGAATATGGGGAAACAACTACATGGCGTGGTGGGTAGAGCAGCCGTGCCTGAGGGTTGCAGGTTCGCTCCCCACCTCTTGCCATCCAAATCACTGCCGTTGTGTCCTTGGGCAAGACACTTTACCATACCTACCAACTACTCCGGTTTTCCCGTAATTAGTACGGTTTTCATCAACCTATTCCGGGTTACGGTTGCAGTGATAAAAAATACGGTTTTTCATTAATTAAAAAAAAAATTTTTTTTTAAGTTTTATTCACGAAATCGCGTAACAACAATGACAATCGACACTGCTTCCCGTAACTTCCTATCGAGCCATTCCGAATGCCATGCGCGAGGCTATTTATAGCACCGCTGCCAAACACGAGGCACCAGTTGCCATTGTTTCCAAACGAGCGAACGATCATGGAATCAGCCGGAGAAAAATCGCAAACGAGTCTTAAACCGAAAAGAATATTCAAAAGCCTATCCGGGAATAATTATCCGTTCCAAAAAGGGTGAAAACTACGCGAATTGCACCTTGTGCAGACAAGATTTTTCGATCGGACACGGAGGAATTAGCGATGTAAAAGACCACGTTGGGACAAAAAAACACAAGTCTAATGCCGTTGCTAGCGATACAAGTGGAAAACTTTCAACGTTTTTCGTCGCCCAAACAGATTCTTTGGATGTGATAAATGCCCAAGTTTTATTTACGGAGGCAATAATTGAGCATGGACTTCCAATCGCACTATCATTTTTGCAGTATGATCAATCTGATAGAATACATTTGGATTTTAGCCACAAAAAGGTAATGACACCAATGTTATCTATTGGAATTGTTTAGTACTGTTATACTGTTAAAAGTGTTTATACTATTTATGCTTTCAAGTCCAAGCTGAAGAAATCTTGTTAAATGTTGACAGCATAACTACCAAAATACAGAAGTATGTCCTTAATATCTTTGCAGTGCTATTTCTGTTGAAAAGTTAAAATGATTACATTAGAGATGTGATGTGCCACTTTTCAAGTGTCTGATGGCTTCAATTAATTTTCATTCATTTTTCATATTTTGAATTCTTTTGAAAGGCTTACAAAAAAACTACATTTGAATTGTAATTCCATGCTATTGACAGGACTATTAATTTTAATGAAGTTAGCTTACCATGTTTACAGTATGATAATTGTGATAGAAATGTGAATTTTAGGCACAGAATATTTTTTACAATTGAACAAGGCAGTAGATTATACAAGCTTGGACAGAAAGTTAATAATGACACCAATTTTTTTTTTAAATTGAATTGTTTAGTACTGTTTTACCATTTGTTTACTGTAAAAAGTGTTTATACTGTTTATACTTTCAATTAACAAATTGAAGTCTTGTGAAAGGTTGACAGGATAACTGGCATTAACTGTCAAAATAATTTCAAACTATTGAAGTTAGCTTACAGAATAAACATGTCAATCAACCCATATGATTTTTGCTGTAATATTTTTGTTTTGAAAAGTCACTGTGACTGATAGAAAAGTGATGGTTTTAGCAACATTTTAACCTGTCTGAATGCTAATAATCATTTTGCGTCGGGGGGAGGAGCCCCCCTGAACCCCCCACCAGGACTTTGTCCTGAACCTACCGGGGCCTGCGGCCCCTGGACCCTGGCTACTAGGTTTTTCTGATTTCAAAAGTTGGCAGGTATGCTTTACCCTTGCCCCCAGTGCCGCTCACACTGGTGAATGAACGATGAATGATGGGTGGTGGTCGAAGGGGTCGTAGGCGCGAACTGGCAGCCACGCTTTCGTCAGTCTACCCCAGGTCAGCTGTGGCTACAAATGTAGCTTACCGCCACCAGGTGTGAATGAATGATGTGTTCTCACTTCTCTGTGAAGTGCTTTGAGTGTCTAGAAAAGCGATAAATAAATCTAATCCATTATTATTATTATTATTATTAAGTTACTAACAGTGTTACAAAAAAGATCCAATAGAATAATGCATAATGTAGGATATAGAGAACATGCAAACCCTATATTGAATCAAAAATATTGAAATTCAACGATTCGGTGCATTTGCAAACAGCTAAAATTATGTACAAAGTAAACTATAACCTATAAATATGCAAACGGTGCATACTCACAGTGTAAGGTCATATTGTGAATTTGACCCACCTATTTTCATAAACAAATGCGCGTCATTGACGTTTTGCAGCCACATTAGCTGCTTTGCATGGCGCCTATGCTATGATAGTCAGATAGACTGTTGATAACCGCTGTCTGGTGGAGCAAACCGCACAGGCCCATGAAACTACTGTTGAGGTTTGAATAATGAGGAACTATAACCGTCATGTCCAGACCCCCACCCCCATACGCACAGAATACCAACAACTACAGCACATGTGAAAGGACTCATGTAGCTACAACTTGTGGACTGGGGACAAGCGTCCTATTAAAAGTGGCTCCGCGATAGACATGTAGACGTGTGGCGAAAGCACCGTGCACGGGGAGAATGGATGCCAAGTCTAACGGGTTTCCCCGCTTTACCACACCTTCCTGCCGTGCTTCTTCGCCTCCTCCTCTTTACCACACGCTAACGGTTTGAGTCACAGAGTGCTTATGAAAGTCACATGTGTCACATCGACCCACGCTCAACGCAGATTTTAAAAAGTGAGATTTTAATGTCTAAGCTTGTGGCATTGTTTGCACACATTTTAAGGCTTCCAACTGTGTTAAAAAAACAATAAGATTAATAAAAAATTAAATACATATAATATAATACAATACATAATATGTAAATAATGATATATATATAATATAAATATAATATAAAAAAAATAAAATATATATATACTATGATAGGCTCCAGCACCCGAGAGGGACAATATTTAATAATAGTAATAATAATATATGTACAGTATATACAGTATATATATATATATATATATATATATATATATATATATATATATATATATATATATATATATATATATGTATATATATATATACATTTATATATATATATATATATATATATAAATATACCTACTTATATATATATATATATAAATATATCTACTTATATATATATATATATATATACATTTATATATATATATATATATATATATATATATATATACAGTGTATGTATGTATATATACATACACACACATATATATATATATATATATATATATATATTTATATATATATATATTTATATATATACATATATATATATATATATATATATATATATATATATGTATATGTGTGTGTGTGTGTGGGTGTGTGTGTGTGTGTATGTATATATATATATATATATTAGGGGTGTAACGGTACACAAAAATTTTACACAATAAATAATATGTAAATAATGATATATATAATATAAATATAATATTTAAAAAAAAAATATATATACTATGATAGGCTCCAGCACCCGAGAGGGACAATATTTAATGATGTAATGATAATAATAATAATATATGTACAGTATATACAGTATATATATATATATATAGGTATATTTATATATATATATATATAATATATATATAAATATATCTACTTATATATATATATATATATATATATATACATTTATATATATATATATATATATATATATATATATATATATATATATATATATATATATATATATATATATATGTATATATATATATATATATAAATATATCTACTTATATATGTATACATTTATATATATACATATATGTGTGTGTGTGTATATGTGTATATATATACATATACAGTGTATGTATGTATATATACATACACACACATATATATATATATATCAGAATCAGAATCAGCTTTAAATATATATATATATATATATATATATATATATATATATATATATATATATATATATATATATATATATATATATATATATATATATGTATGTATGTGTGTGTGTGTATGTATATATATATATATATATTAGGGGTGTAACGGTACACAAACATTTTAGAGGTCACGGTTCGGTTCATTTTCAGTAGAGTAAGAAAACAACTAAATATACATTTTGGGGTTATTTATTTACCAAATTTGCAAAATCTTCCACCAAAAATATTTTTCTTAGTGGAATATTTGATGTGAAGTAATCGGAACCTTGGATAGGTCAATAATTCATCATAACATTGATTTTGATTCAATATTATGACTGCGTGGGTTCCCTCCGGGTACTCCGGCTTCCTCCCACCTCCAAAGACATGCACCTGGGGATAGGTTGATTGGCAACACTAAATTGGCCCTAGTGTGTGAATGTTGTCTGTCTATCTGTGTTGGCCCTGCGATGAGGTGGCGACTTGTCCAGGGTGTACACCGCCTTCCGCCCGATTGTAGCTGAGATAGGCTCCAGCGCCCCCCGCGACCCTGAAGGGAATAAGCGGTAGAAAATGGATTAATTAGTTAATTAGTGCGGCTTTAAGTGTACACTACCGTTCAAAAGTTTGGGGTCACATTGAAATGTCCTTATTTTTGAAGGAAAAGCACTGTACTTTTCAATGAAGATAACTTTAAACTAGTCTTAACTTTGAAGAAATACACTCTATACATTACTAATGTGGTAAATGACTATTCTAGCTACAAATGTCTGGTTTTTGGTGCAATATCTACATAGGTGTATAGAGGCCCATTTCCAGCAACTATCACTCCAGTGTTCTAATGGTACAATGTGTTTGCTCATTGGCTCAGAAGGCTAATTGATGATTAGACAACCCTTGTGCAATCATGTTCACACATCTGAAAACAGTTTAGCGCGTTACAGAAGCTACAAAACTGATCTTCCTTTGAGCAGATTGAGTTTCTGGAGCATCACATTTGTGGGGTCAATTAAACGCTCAAAATGGCCAGAAAAAGAGAACTTTCATCTGAAACTCGACAGTCTATTCTTGTTCTTAGAAATGAAGGCTATTCCATGCGAGAAATTGCTAAGAAATTGAAGATTTCCTACAACGGTGTGTACTACTCCCTTCAGAGGACAACACAAACAGGCTCTAACCAGAGTAGAAAAAGAAGTGGGAGGCCGCGTTGCACAACTGAGCAAGAAGATAAGTACATTAGAGTCTCTAATTTGAGAAACAGACACCTCACAGGTCCCCAACTGGCATCTTCATTAAATAGTACTCGCAAAACACCAGTGTGAACATCTACAGTGAAGAGGCGGCTGCGGGATTCTGGGCTTCATGGCAGAGTGGCAAAGAAAAAGCCATATCTGAGACTGGCCAATGAAAGAAAAAGATTAAGATGGGCAAAAGAACACAGACATTGGACAGAGGAAGACTGGAAAAAAGTGTTGTGGACGAATGAATCCAAGTTTGAGGTGTTTGGATCACAAAGAAGAACGTTAGTGAGACGCAGAACAACTAAAAAGATGCTGGAAGAATGCCTGACGCCATCTGTTAAGCCTGGTGGAGGTCATGTGATGGTCTGGGGTTGCTTTAGTGCTGGTAAGGTGGGAGATTTGTACAGGGTAAAAGGGATTCTGAATAAGGAAGGCTATCACTCCGTTTTGCAACGCCATGCCATACCCAGTGGACAGCGCTTGATTGGAGCCAATTTCATCCTACAACAGGACAATGACCCAAAACACACCTCCAAATTGTGCAAGAACTATTTAGAGAAGAAGCAGGCAGCTGGTATTCTCTCGGTAATGGAGTGGCCAGCGCAGTCACCAGATCTGAACCCCATTGAGCTGTTGTGGGAGCAGCTTGACCGTATGGTACGCAAGAAGTGCTCATCCAACCAATCCAACTTGTGGGAGCTGCTTCTAGAAGCATGGGGTGCAATTTCTCCAGATTACCTCAACAAATTAACAGCTAGAATGCCAAAGGTCTGCAATGCTGTAATTGCTGCAAATGGAGGATTCTTTGACGAAAGCAAAGTTTGATGTAAAAAAAATCTTATTTCAAATACAAATCATTATTTCTAACCTTGTCAATGTCTTGACTCTATTTTCTATTCATTTCACAACGTATGGTGGTGAATAAGTGTGACTTTTCATAGAAAACACAAAATTGTTTGGGTTACCCCAAACTTTTGAACGGTAGGTGTATATATTTAATTCATAATTTTAATTACTTTAATAATTTGTATTTTATTACGCTTTCATTTGCAGCTGTCTTAAACTGTCTTCTACTACGTTTTTGCAAGTGGTGTTTTATGCGCGTAAACATGAACATTCAATTCAATGAAATGATTGCAGTATTACAAAACCAAATCTTTATAGTCCTTTTGTATTCAAAAGAGATATGCTTTTAACACCCACATTGACCTTTTTGTGTGTTTGCAATATGCTAATGTCTCACATGGGAAAGGTTGAATAGAGTTCACGCAAATTGAGTGTTTTGTAAAGTATAAAGGTCAACAGCAATGCACACAAAACAAAACAACAAAAATGGCCGTCAAATCTAAACAAACAGTGCACTTTAGGTGATGAAACGACACTATTACTCTTGTTACTGTAAAGTTTTATGACCCTCTACATTCCCTTCTGACTGCAAATCTGATAAGTTATTCATGTCACACCCCAGGCTGATTCTTTGTGTTGCATCGAGGCAACAAATTGTATTATGTCAATGTAACACACTTTGATTTACTGCAGAGAGCCAGAGGGGACATGCGGGATGAGGCGTTTACTGACCACCATTCTGGAATTGGATCAGCTCTGCTTCTTTCTACTTTCTTTCGGACAAGCGCAATTTTCAATGTCAGAAATAGCGTGAATTATCATTAATGCGTGTTGGAAACGATGACAAGTGTGGTTCTTCGCACAAATGAAGTGTGCAATTGCCCATCCATCAAATTTCCCTGTCCTCCCTGACACTTCCTCACACACATTTAATGGTTTTGGCGAGCACGAGATGACGAAGAGGCCTTCAAAGCTGTAGGGTCATCACGCATCAAGAGGAAGTAGAAGCGAAACCAACATGTTAAAGCGTTGCAAATACACATGACGCACGTTTTCATGCTGGGTTTCCACATAAAGATCACTAAAAAGTCATTTGTCAGGCACCAACATCGATGATGTGGAAAAACAAAAAAACGATGCTTCCCGTTTTTTAAGAAACGTTTGGATTGAAATAAAGGATGGACACTTACAATGTTACTTAAAAAATTAATTATATATTTATGTATATATACATACTGTATATATATATATATACTATATATATATATATATATATATATATATATATATATATATATATATATATATATATATATATATATATACATATATGTAAATATATATATATGTATATATACTGTATATGTATATATCAGTGACGTGCAGTCACTAGAGGCAGGTGAGGCGGGGCCTCACCTGCCATCATGGAAAGAAAAAAAATGTAAAAAGAAAAAATTTTTATTAAATTGTTATATGTATCCAGTGATTATACTATAAAGTTATTTTCCATTTAACTTCACCCGTTTTAGATTATTTTTATTTAAAATCACTGAATTTTCACATTTGCCGTTCAAATACTGAGAAGAGACGGTGCGGTGAACAGCAGCCAATTGAGGCACGTCACTGCGTTGTGCCTCACCATGGATTGCGGACTCGGCTAACTGCTGGCCTGCTGTCCAGTGAGACTGTATTGCTATATGAACTATATTATACATTTCCATAGTTTAGTTAGCTGAGGTATATAATGTACAGTGTATTTTGTCAACAACTGTATGTGTGTAACGTATTTCTTGTGCTGAGCGATCATAAAACGGCTGCAAAAGACGCACTGGCTGAGGCTCGCCTCCTGCACCCCCGCCGTAGAATGCACGGCAACCCCTGACGGGAGTGTTATATCAACTAAAGCCCACACTTAAACTTTCCACGTGCAAGATTGAATCTATTTAAAAAAGTTATTTCATAAGAAGCCAAAAAGTGCAAAAACAATAATGTTCGTGTTGGAGGAGTTGTGAATGACTGCAGGGCCACAACATTAGGTACACCTGCAGACTGTAGGTGTACCTAATTCACAACTCCTCCAACATCAACATTATTGTTTTTGCAGTTTTTGGCTTCTTATTAAATAACTTTTGTAACCTATTTTTATGGGCTTTCCTCTTTGTGATGTTAAGTTCCTGTTATGTGCTGTTATACAGTATATGCCTTGAGCTCTTATTTTGAAGGCGCTAAGAGCGGAAGTGATGTCACGTTGCGGAGGTTTTTGAAAGAAGGTCAATAAAGTGGTCCTCGTGTAAACTGGAGCCTCCATGTTTGTTATTTTGTAGTTTCATACAGTATAGGCCACATTTATAAACCCTCGGTTACACTTTTTTAAATAGATTCAATCTTGCACGTGGAAAGTTTAAGTGAGGGCTTTAGTTGCGGCGCATGGACTTAATTTCTAAGTAAAGGTAAGACCATAATAACGTTTTTTTTTATTAAATATGCTTTTTTGTGTGCTACAGTTTGTATGTGTAAAGTTAAAGTTAAGTTAAAGTAGCAATGATTGTCACACACACACTAGGTGTAATGAAATTTGTCCTCTGCATTTGACCCATCCCCTTGATCACCCCCTGGGAGGTGAGGGGAGCAGTGGGAAGCAGCGGCGCCGCGCCTGGGAATCATTTTTGGTGATTTAACCCCCAATTCCAAGCCTTGATGCTGAGTGCCAAGCAGGGAAGAATGCTGGTATGAGCTTTTAAACATAACCCGTTAACTGCTGCCAATCAAATGGTGAATAAGATACTCTTTAGGGTTCATATGTTTGTAAATCTGACTGTGATGAAGTCAGTGCCTCACCAGCCATCGACCTCACCGCACGTCACTGGTATATATATATATATATATATATATATATATATATATATATATATATATATATATATATATATATATATATATATATACATATATATATATATATATATATATATATATATATATATACATATATATATATATATATATATATATATATATATATATATATATATATATATATATATATATATATATATATATATATATATATATATATATATATACTGTATGTGTTGCACATATGCACATGTTGTTGGTTGTTACATACAAGAAACAGTTCTGGGCTAACTCTCAGTATAATTTATCTCAAACTTATGTTGATTTTTAAAGATTAAAAAAAAAAATGCAAACACGTGATTTACAGTTAATATACAGTAGAGGCTTTTCTCTCTGGTAGTCCGTAAATTTGCATACTTTTAACTGATTGATGTGAAATCAACCCTTCTGGAACTGCAAACGTTAAATTAAAACTCAAATAAATGAGGAATGATAACATAAATGCTTCACATTTATTAATAATGGAACTTTGAAAGGCTTTTAAACAGTAATGTTTGAGTAAATTCTAAAACAAAACTACCAAAAAACACAATATTTACAACAACAAGCTTTATAACAGATTTAGAGGTTTTTATGGACTGTACATTCACATTATTAACCGTATCCACTCGGCATTCATTGCACCGGTCCCTACCAAGTTTTCTCATTGTGCGCATTGGTTGAGTTTTTTCTTGCCCTGATGTGGGATCTGATGTTGTTGTGGCTTGTGCAGCCCTTTGAGACACTTTTGATTAAGGGCTATGTAAGTAAACTTTGATTGATTGATTGATTTAGTCTTGTGACAGTTAGGGCCTGATCTACTAAAGGTTTGCGTGTACTAAAACGCGTGCAGAGCTGATCTACAAAGACTGTGCGCAGAGGATTGCGTCTCTTAAATGAGCAAAATAAGGAGCGCAAACCATTTAGCGTGCCAGTCTTCATGAACATGCAGAATACATGTTGATCATCAAAACACCCACAGAACTGCGGGGAGAAGATACAAATGTAACTATTTAGTGTACACAGCATGATCTATAAAGACTACAACTCAACAGAGAGCACTAATTTGCATCTTTATTTAGCACGTTTGAAAAGTAAGTGCAAACTGACGCACCAAGGCAGCTGTGAAAAAGGAGGCGTTTGCGCAGCATCTCAGTCCTATGTGTGCTTGTCAACATATATAGACTGTCAAAAATAAAAATATCAGAAATATGGTCTCTTCAGCAATATCATTTTATAATTGTATAGCTGCTGGATGACTTAAGGGGCAATTACAAATTAATTGCGGTGTTGTGTCTGCTGGTGTTTTTTTTTTTTATTACTTTAGTTTTTTCATATAATGTAGAACAACGTTTCTTAACCCATTGTTGGGCTGCGAGCACGCCCTAAAAGTGCCGCCAAAAATCTACTTTTTCTCAGTCATGGTCTGTATGGGCCACAGCGGTTCTCAGTTGTAATACCTTCTTACACCCCTTGTGGCAGTTATGACAATGTCAAACAAATAGAAGAAGTCTGGAGCGAAAGTCATAGAGAAAGTTTCTTAAGCACAAAAATTATGAGTAAAGTGGTGAGTCTGTCTGTATATTCATTTGCACTATATTTTATTGACAGTTTAGTTAAGAAACCTATTCATTATTCATTTAGTTAGATTTTTTTGTACAAAATAATTGTATGTACATTTCTTCATTGTCAGTTATTTATGAGGCCATTAGTATGCACTATATTTGATTAGTACTTATTTTTTTAATCAGCCTGACCTGAACCTAAGGTTTATGTGTTGAATAAACAATATTTCTGATAAACACATGGTTTCATATCATTTGACAAAGTTGTAAACTGTAAGTAGGATGGATACAATTATTGAGTATGATTAAAATCAAGCGTAAAATTACTAATTCAGTGTTAATATTTGAGTAAGCCCCAGACCCAGAGGTGGGTAGTGACGCGCTACATTTACTCCGTTACATCTACTTGAGTAACTTTTGGGATAAATTGTACTTCTAAGAGTAGTTTTAATGCAACATACTTTTACTTTTACTTAAGTATATTTATAGAGAAGGAACGCTACTTTTACTCCGCTACTTTTACTCCGCTACTTTTATCTACATTCAGCTCGCTACTCGCTACTAATTTTTATCGATCTGTTAATGCACGCTTTGTTTGTTTTGGTCTGTCAGACAGACCTTCATAGTGCCTGCGTTTCAACAAATAGTCACTGGTGACGTTCACTCCGTTCCACCAATCAGATGCAGTCACTGGTGACGTTGGACCAATCAAACAGAGCCAGGGGTCACATGACCTGACTTAAACAAGTTGAAAAACTTATTGGGGTGTTACCATTTAGTGGTCAATTGTACGGAATATGTACTGTACTGTGCAATCTAATAATAAAAGTTCCAATCAATCAATCAAAAGTGTGAAGGAAAAAAGATACTTTTTTATTTCAACCGTACATCCCGTCAAAAGCCTAAAGACTGACTGCACAGTTCCTGTCTTCACAATAAAAGTGCCGCTCCATCGCGCCTGCGCTTTCAAAATAAGAGTCTCCGAAAGCCAGCGCAAACAAACTAGCAAGCTACGGAGTTTGACGCCAATATATTTCTTGTAAAGTGTATAAAAACGAATATGGAAGCTGGACAAATAAGATGCCAAAAACCCACCACTTTCATGTGGTATTAGACAGAAAGGAGGAACTTTTCTTCTCCTCCATTTGAAAACGTGGACGTTATCATCACTACTGTCTGATTACAATCAATGCAAGTCATCAGAATCAGGTAATACACCAACTTATATTCTTGTCTTCATGAAAGAAAGGAATCTATATGTTAAACATGCATGTATATTCATTAAAACACCTTTAACATGTAAACAAAAACAGCAAAATAAATACATATAAATTATATACTGTATATATCAATGTATATGTATGTATATATATATATATATATATATATATATATATATATATATATATATATATATGATATGAGTGTGTATGTTACTCATCAGTTACTCAGTACTTGAGTAGTTTTTTCACAACATACTTTTTACTTTTACTCAAGTAAATATTTGGGTGACTACTCCTTACTTTTACTTGAGTAATAAATGTCTAAAGTAACAGTACTCTTACTTGAGTACAATTTCTGGCTACTCTACCCACCTCTGCCCAGACCCGTCTGTATTGGAAAAGTTGGGCCCTGAGGTCAACACGGTTAATTAAGAACCCCTGTTGTAGAAAATATATTTATAACATATCTACTACGTGGAAACAACATTTCTTGCATCTGGAGCACATACTCGCAGTTAGTCCCAGCCTCTCCCTTTAGTGCACCTTCAAGCACACTAAAGAAAAAAGCGTTTCTATTGTAGCTGCACTGCAGGGCTACTTCTAAAACAGTAAATTAACAAGTAGATTGGTAATCCAACCATTTTATACAGTTTGTTCCTCATAAATTTGACATAATACCACAATGGGAAATGACAAAATATGTCACTGCAGGGAATCTCAGACTCTGGTTCGTGTACTAGAGATGCGCGGTTTGCGGGCACAACCGCGGAGTCCGCGGATTATCCGCGGATCGGGCGGATGAAATAAAAAAAATTAGATTTTAAATAGATTCAGGCGGGTGGCAGTTAAACCAATTGGGAAATATATATACATAGTTAAATGTTGTTACCCACATACGAAAAACGAGCAGGCACCTGCAGCATATGCCACAACAGAAGAAGAAAAAAAAAAAGAGATGGACACTTTTACGGAGCGTAGAAGGGACGCCTCGCCGGGGTCCGGGACCGAGGCCCCTTCCCCCGAGAGGGCCCCACCGGGAGCCGTAGCTGAGGCGATCCGCGAGAAGGGCCCGACGCACGTCCAGGGTCACCACCGCGCCCACCGCACCGACACCCCGCCTCGTCCGCCTTCGCCGCGGCCGGCGTCACGCGCAGCAGGTAAGCAGCTTACCTGCCCGCCACCCCCGTGGCCGGGGGCTCGTAACAGGGGTCACTCCGCGCGCTCCGCCCGCGCAGCTTACCTGCCCGCCACCCCTGTTGCCGGGGGCGCGTAACAGGGGTCACTCCGCGCGCAGTGCGCTCACGAAAGGGGTGGGGCTCACCCTGGTTGATATAGACAGCAGCTAGGACGGTGGCCATGGACGTCGGAACCCGCTAAGGAGTGTGTAACAACCCACCTGCCGAATCAACTAGCCCTGAAAATGGATGGCGCTGGAGCGTTGGGCCCATACCCGGCCGTCGCCGGCAGCGAGACGCGCTTGGAGGTGCGCTCAGCGCGGCTCCCATATGATTGCACACTGGTGTGCGTCTGGGCCGTGACAGCGTGGCACGCGAATGTCTGTGCTGCATTGGATCAGTCTCCTTTCTTTAACAGGCAAAAGCTTTATAACCTCACTAATGCCTTGCATCGTCTATATTAGATATATAACAACGGGCGGGTGCGGGTGGGTGCGGTTCTGATCAAATGTTACATCGGGTGGATGGCGGATGGTTGACGACTTTCTGATGCAGTTGCGGATGAAATAATTGCCTATCCGCGCATCTCTATCGTGTACCATTAGTGGTACGTCGGATCCATTTAGTGGTACGCCAAAGAAACACTTGATTAAAGTCCAATGTTTTATTTTCCTATATTCAAACATATTGTTACTGTTCAAACTGTGTATAATGATACAGTGCCCCAAAATATTAAATATACTTGTTAAATCAAACTTAGGCCTACTACGCTACTGTATTTTATTAGTGTTCAGCATTGGCGTTGTTAGGCCTATTTCAGGGGGGCTCAAGCCCCCCTAAAATATTCTTAAGCCCCCCTAAATAATTTGTTGTTATTTATATTTATATATATATATATATATTTTTTTTTTTTTTAACAAATACATGCTGACATATTCATTATAAAGTGGCCCGAATATGAGTTTAAATAAATTAATCATATAACCTGTCATTATTCACTCACTTTCCCCTCACTTCATAGCGTAAATCACCAAAACTTATTCCCGGGCGCGGCACCGCTGCTGCCCACTGCTCTCCTCACCTCCCAGGGGGTGAACAAGGGTATGGGTGAAATGCAGAGGACACATTTCACCACACCTAGTGTGTGTGTGGGTGTGTGTGACAATCATTGGTACTTTAAGGGAGAGAGCCCCTTTAGTGTGTCGGTATCCAATCCATTCCACTTGTTCATATAGAAAATGCCCACATCACTCTAAATCCAGTCCGCATTTCCTCTGCGACCTTGCCTGCGGTCCTTGGACTCGTTCATATAGAAAATGCCCACATCACTCTTGTTTTGAGTTTGAGTTTATTTGGAACATGCAAGCATACAACATGATACATCACAATCTCCAGTTTCTCTTTTCAACATGTTCGAAAAGGAGTAGGAAGAAGCAGAGCTTATTTAATCCTACCCCTTTTCTTTTACATAACAGTTGCTAAAACTTTTGTTCACTTCCTGTTCTCAATTTATTCACAATATACTCCATAAGTAATCACAATAAAATAAGTAAATAAATAATAATTGGTGAAGTAAGTTACATTTCATATGTTGAGATAAGTAAGATTATTTTGTGAGTGAAAGAATGAAAGAATGGATGAGTTAAATAAATTCAGAATGTTTATCATGGTTCTTCTTCTTTGTACTTTGTAAACACTTTAACTTTGAAGAGTTTCTTGAAGTAGATCATATTAGTACATTGTTGGATTGCTTTGCTTAATCCATTCCATCATTTAATTCCACATACTGATATACTGAAGGTTTTAAGTGTTGTACGTGCATACAAATGTTTTAAATTACATTTCTCTCTAAGATTATATTTCTCCTCTTTTTTTGAGAAGAATTGTTGTATATTCTTGGGTAGCAGGTTATAGTTTGCTTTGTGTATCATTTTAGCTGTTTGCAAATTCACTATGTCGTAGAATTTCAGAATCTTTGATTCAATAAATAAAGGATTTGTGTGTTCTCTATATCCAACATGATGTATTATTCTAACTGATCTTTTTTGTAACACCGTTAATGAATGAAGTGTATTTTTGTAATTATTTCTGCACAATAACTCAGATATGGTAACACTAGTGAGCAGTAGAGAATATGAAGTGATTTTTTGTCTAGAACATGTTTTGCTTTATTCATTATTGACGTGTTTCTTGCTACTTTATGTTGTATATTTTTTACGTGAGATTTCCAGTTCAATTTATCATCAATCATTATACCTAGAAATTTGGTTTCCTTTACTCTTTCAATTTCTATTCCGTCTATTTGTATTTGTGTTTGACTTTCTCTTCTACTGTTACCAAATAGCATTATTTTAGTTTTACTGAGATTCAACAATAGTCTGTTTTTGTCAAACCATCTTTTTAATTTGTAGAATCTATATAAAGTAATATACATTAGTCTAATGTTATAACAATGAAAAAAACATTAAATATATTTGTTTTTATTGTATTGTTAGGGGCTGTCTTGGTTGACAAGACTCTGCAGCATCGCGTGGACATCGGGGGCGGTACCTCTGGATTGGCAGACCGGGGTGGTGGTTCCTCTCTTTAAGAAGGGGAACCGGAGGGTGTGTTCTAACTATCGTAGGATCACACTCCTCAGCCTTTCCGGTAAGGTCTATTCAGGTGTACTGGAGAGGAGGCTACGCCGGATAGTCGAACCTCGGATTCAGGAGGAACAGTGTGGTTTTCGTCCTGGTCGTGGAACTGTGGACCAGCTCTATACTCTCGGCAGGGTCCTTGAGGGTGCATGGGAGTTTGCCCAACCAGTCTACATGTGTTTTGTGGACTTGGAGAAGGCATTCGACCGTGTCCCTCGGGAAGTCCTGTGGGGAGTGCTCAGAGAGTATGGGGTATCGGACTGTCTGATTGTGGCAGTCCGCTCCCTGTATGCTCAGTGCCAGAGCTTGGTCCGCATTGCCGGCAGTAAGTCGGACACGTTTCCAGTGAGGGTTGGACTCCGCCAAGGCTGCCCTTTGTCACCCATTCTGTTCATAACTTTTATGGACAGAATTTCTAGGCGCAGTCAAGGCGTTGAGGGGATCTGGTTTGGTGGCTGCAGGATTAGGTCTCTGCTTTTTGCAGATGATGTGGTCCTGATGGCTTCATCTGGCCAGGATCTCCAGCTCTCGCTGGATCGGTTCGCAGCCGAGTGTGAAGCGACTGGGATGAGAATCAGCACCTCCAAGTCCGAGTCCATGGTTCTCGCCTGGAAAAGGGTGGAGTGCCATCTCCGGGTTGGGGAGGAGATCTTGCCAGGCGGATCGGTGCGGCGTCTTCAGTAATGCGGACGCTGTATCGATCCGTTGTGGTGAAGAAGGAGCTGAGCCGGAAGGCAAAGCTCTCAATTTACCGGTCGATCTACGTTCCCATCCTCACCTATGGTCATGAGCTTTGGGTTATGACCGAAAGGACAAGATCACGGGTACAAGCGGCAGAAATGAGTTTCCTCCGCCGGGTGGCGGGGCTCTCCCTTAGAGATAGGTTGAGAAGCTCTGTCATCCGGGGGGAGCTCAAAGTAAAGCCGCTGCTCCTCCACATCGAGAGGAGCCAGATGAGGTGGTTCGGGCATCTGGTCAGGATGCCACCCAAACGCCTCCCTAGGGAGGTGTTTAGGGCACGTCCGACCGGTAGGAGGCCACGGGGAAGACCCAGGACACGTTGGGAAGACTATGTCTCCCGGCTGGCCTGGGAACGCCTCGGGGTCCCACAGGAAGAGCTGGACGAAGTGGCTGGGGAGAGGGAAGTCTGGGCTTCCCTGCTTAGGCTGCTGCCCCCGCGACCCGACCTCGGATAAGCGGAAGAAGATGGATGGATGGATGGATGTATTGTTACATTAATAACTGTTGTATTGTTATAGAATGGCTTGGTAAACATTTCATAGGATTTTCAGAGGGAGGAAAAACCAAGACATTTAATATAAAATGTCAAATTAATTAAATTAAATACATTAAAAGAAAAAGAAAAAAAATGGTTAAAAGCCATCGTCCCGGGGAGCATTTCATTTCGTCCCGTGCATTTTTTAAATAATAATAACAATTAAGGCTGAAACGACGCGTCGACGTAGTCGACGTCATCAACGTCATCGGTTACGTAAATACGTCGACGCCGTTTTTGTGCGTCGGCGCGTCGCATATTTACGTCACACTACTGTCATGGCGGAGCGCAAAGCAGACGATGCGAGCGAGGGGAAAAAAGCACGCCAAAAGTCGTCAAAAGTGTCGGAGTATTTCAATAAACGGCCTAATAATGTTGTTGTATGCACACTGTGTCGAGCGGAAATGGCCTATCATAGCAGCACAACGGCTATGAACGAACATTTGAAAAGAAATCACCCGACAGCGTTCTTGCCATCAACAAGTCAATCGTCCGCGTGCGTATACGTTGTCATTATTACACAAAAACATGAATGTGTCATTTGTATCTGCGTTGTGAATTCATAAACTAAAGCACCGTTTGCTCTGAGAGGCGCGTTTGGCGTGCCTGTTCAGTGTTTACAAAGACGCGCTCCTCTTTAACGCTGTGGAGAGGCGGCGGCGGCGAGCGAGCGGCGGGGCGGGGCGCGGCGGCGAGCGAGCGGCGGGGCGGGGCGCGCCGGGAGCGACGCCGCAAGAGACAGGGGACGACGAGCGAGCGAGGAAGAGGAGCTGAAAAGCGAGGAAAGAAAGAGAAAAGAGTTGGAAGAGAAAAGACTTTGTGTAAAATTAAAAGATTGTAAACCTGGCAAAGCCGTCTGGCGTTCAGTCTGTCGGTCCTGAAAGAACCCCACGGCACAAGACGTGTCAGAAACGCTAACGTTAATTAGTTGTGCAAATACCTTTTACAACATTAACAGTTACATATACTATGTACAAACCAACAATTAACTTTCACTTTAATCATACTATCATTGTTGTGTTATTAAGCAAAATAAGCAATACTTTTACTTTTGTTGAAATGTTTACACTGTACACTTTTTTGTATTGGATGTTTAGCTTTATTTTTGCACATTTTAGCAAATAAGCAATACTTTTACTTTTGTTGAAATGTTTACACTTGTTACAGAATATTTCCATTTTGCACTTTTTTGTATTGGATGTTTATCTTTATTTTTGCACATTTTAAAGCAAAATAAGCAATACTTTTACTTTTGAAATGCTTATACTATTCCAGAATATTAAGATTTGCACTGGATGTTTACTTTTATATTTGCACATTAAAAAGCAAATAAGCTACTTTTAATTTTGTTAAATGTTAAAAGTTTTAAATGTTTACATTGTTACAGAATATGTTGTCATGTTGTTGTCAATGTTGACTGAGTGGCCATACTTTTTTTTTTGTAAATAAAAGCCATGCCTTTTGAGAAAACTGGCCTACATTTATTTTTTCCTCTTCATTTTAAATAAAAAAAATAATCGGTAAAAGGAAAAATAATCTATAGATTAACCGATTAATCGAAAAAAATAATCTATAGATTAATCGATAGAAAAATAATCGTTAGCTGCAGCCCTAATAACAATGAATAATTTCTAAGTCTTTGTTAGCCGTTTGTGAAGTTTTGTGCTCGTGCGCTACGTTCGCTCTCCTGGGGGCTAAGCCCCCCCCTGTCCTTAAAAGCTAGTGACGCCCCTGGTGTTCAGTATAGTTTTGTGGTCCCCTTTATTTTAAAAGTATCGAAATACATTTGGTACCAAAATATTTGTATCCGGTGAACCCTGTATGATAGTCAACACTCGGAGATTGCTGCAGGAATGTTGTATTCAAAGTGATGACTGGAATAATCGTATTCTTATTTTGTTTGACATTTTTTTCCACGAGTTGTTATTCAAGTCGTAAACGTCAGTCAGACGTTGGACTCAAACATTGATTAAGAAAAGCTCTCAACACCCTGCAGGCTGTACTTTGTGTTTCATTTATCCACTGTGGAGCAATAAAAGTATTGGACTCCTCTTAAAAACCATTGAGGAAGTTCCTCCAGGATAAACTTCCATTAAATATGTCATTCTCTCCCCTAATAAACCACACCCTCGTCTGGTGGAACGTCTCCGGCTGTCTACAACCGCCGTCTTAAAGGGCAAACTCTTCCTGGTGCATATTAGGGCAACAATGAAATAAGGTTCCCTGTTGCTACTCCCGCCACCGAACGTGAGCTGTAAATCTTCAGGGATGTTGTTATTACAGCTGAATCAAAGCGGCAGTGGCACAGACGGGAAAGGAAAGCGAAGAGGGAGGGAACAGACAGGCAGGCAAGCAGGCCCGAGGCTATGAACCGCAGACGGGAACTTGAAACAGATATGTCTCCATCAAGCGGTCAGGCATCCTCTTATTAAGAGAGCCTGGATTTCACCCTTATCTTCAAGCAGGCTGCGTTTGAAACACCAAGGATGAGTCAGTTGGCACGAGTCCGCCCGCTGCCAAAACGATTCTTGTACCAAAGCCAAGACAGCAATAAGGATCCAGATGTTGCAGTACATCGTGCTGATTGACTCGCTTATTCACGCAACAAACCTGCAGGCTTTGCAATCAAAATGTTTAATTTGTACAACATGCGGAGGGTCGCTTGCAAATTAGTAGCGCTTGAGGACATTTTCCATCCATACATGGTGATGTTATCTTAAAAATCTCCCCGTAACTCGATTCGAAGTCGAAGGTCCCATTTTGGACATTTTTTGCAGCAATTTTGAATAGCGGCCCCATAATAGTGTTTTAGTTACATTGATTTAGTCCAACCTTTACCAGTCAAAGAGCCATTTTGACCAGTTTCACAAATTAAAGAAAACAATGGGAGCCACAAAAATCTTTTGAAATTTAAAATGAAATTAAAGCTGCAAGCAGCGTTGGTCGGGCCCGCAAACTTGGCAGGTGCTGGTCCTAAGTGTCCCAATACTTTTGTCCAGTGTTAGTCCCAAGTGTCCCAATACTTTTGTCCAGTTTTAGTCCCAAGTGTCCCAATGCTTTTGTCAAGTTGTAGTCCTAAGTGTCCCAATGCTTTTGTCAAGTTGTAGTCCTAAGTGTCCCAATACGTTTGTCCAGTGTAGATGTCCCAATACTTTTGTCCAGTGGTAGTCCTAAGTGTCCCAATATTGTTGTTCAGTTTTCGTCCTAAGTTTCCCAATACTTTTGTCTACATTTAGTCCGAAGTGTCCCAATACTTTTGTTCAGTGGTATTCCTAAATGTCCCAATAATTTTGTCAAGTTAAAGTCCTAAGTGTCCCAATACTTTTGTCCAGGGTAAGTGTCCCAATACTTTTGTCAAGTTAAAGTCCTAAGTGTCCCAATACTTTCGTCCAGTGTAAGTGTCCCAATACTTTTGTCCACTGGTAGTCATAAGTGTCCCAATACTTTTGTCAAGTTGTAGTCCCAAGTGTCCCAATACTTTTGTCCAGGTTTCGTCATAAGTGTCCCAATACTTTTGTCCAGTGGTAGTCATACGTGTCCCAATACTTTTGTCAATGTTTAGTCCGAAGTGTCCCAATACTTTTGTTCAGTGGTATTCCTAAGTGTCCCAATACTTTTGTCAAGTTAAAGTCTTAAGTGTCCCAATACTTTTGTCCAGTGTTCGTCATAAGTGTCCCAATACTTTTGTCCAGTGGTAATCATAAGTGTCCCAATACTTTTGTCAAGTTTTCGTCGTAAGTGTCCCAATACTTTTGTCCAGTGGTAGTCATACGTGTCCCAATACTTTTGGCCAGTTTTCGTCGTAAGTGTCCCAATACTTTTGTCCAGTGGTAGTCATACGTGTCCCAATACTTTTGGCCAGTGGTCGTCAGAAGTGTCCCAATACTTTTGTCTACTTTTAGTCTGAAGTGTCCCAAGACTTTTGTCTAGTGTACCTACCTTGTCTGCATTGTGTGGGCACGTTGGTGCTTCCTGCTTTTAAGCAGCCATCTTGAAATAACAGCAGCGTAGCAGCATCAGCGCAGCGGTTCTTTGAAGGGTCATAAAATCAAAACCGGAGCAGTTAGAAAAACGCTGTTCTATACTTTTATACACAAGGGTTTAATCTCTCTCCTGTGTTAGTTTGAAGCCGAAACGACAAACGCGCTCAGAGGAGATAGTTTTTGAAGGAAGGTGACCGGTTTTTACAAAAAATTTGTTTTGAAGGGGGAATAGCAAACTTCCTGTTGATTTTTGCTGGGGGTTGTCAATTTATGAAATGTAGGTCTAAGTGAGACCTACATAGAGGTTTTTGTTTCATGTCTCTCCGACCTTCCCAGTGGGAGTTACAGGCAGTTTTGTCATTTTTTTCATCCGAGGAGCAGTTTTTTGTGCGTTTCATTAAAAAATTGCGCTAGAGCACAATTTTGAGATTTGGGGTTAGGTTTTTTCATTATATCGCAATTTTTGCCAGTCCTGATGTGTGTGTTCGGTTCGGTGAGTTTTGAAGCATGTTAAGGGGGTCAAATTACAGCTCAAAGAGGCAAAAGTGACTGTTTTTAGTACTTTTTTGTCTTGAAGGGGGAATTGCCAACTTCCTGTTGATTTTTGCCCGAGAATATACTATTATGAAATCTAGGTCTAAGTCACACCTACATAAAGGTTTTTGTTTCATGTCTCTCCGACCTTCCTAGTGGGAGTTACAGGCAGTCTAGTTTTTTTTTTCCTAGGGGGCGCTAGAGCGCAATTTTGAGTTTTGTGGTTCGGTTTTTTAAAAAAAAGGCAATTTTCGCAGGTCCTGATGTGTGGGTCAAATATGGTGAGTTTTGAAGCATATTAAGTGGGTCAAATTACAGTTTAATGTGGCGGCGGAAGAATAAAGAATAAAGAATAAAACCTTACAAATTCAATAGGTCCTTATGTCCCATGCGGGCCCTAATAACACTGCATAAAATGTTTTTTTTTGCTTTGTGCTATGTATAAACCTAGGGTCTCAGACATGCGGCCCACACCTTATTATGAAAATTGACTGTTAGTGCGGCCCGCGGGTTTCATATGAATGGCGCTTGATAGCGTCATACCTCCCGATTTTTCCGGCAGATTACAAATTTCAGGGCAACTGTTCTCTCGAACGTGCCGTGATGGTACAGCATTTAGCGCCCACTGCAAGCAGCGTGCCGGTCCAGCCACACGTTGTATGGAGCTTCTGCTTGCTCACGTAAGTGACAGCAAGGCATACTTGGTCAACAACCACACAGGTTACACTGACGGCATAAAAAACTTTAACACTCTTACTAATAATGCGCCACACTTTGAACCCACACCACACAAGAATGACAAACACATTTCGGGAGAACATCTGCACCGTAACACAACATAAACACAACAGAACAAATACCCAGAATCCCATGTAGCCCTAACTATTCCGGGCTACATTATACACCCCCGCTGCCAAACCCCGCCCACACCTTATTATGAAAATTGACTGTTAGTGCGGCCCGCGGGTTTCATATGAATGGCGCTTGATAGCGTCATACCTCCCGATTTTTCCGGCAGACTACAAATTTCAGGGCAACTGTTCTCTCGAACGTGCCGTGATGGTACAGCATTTAGCGCCTACTGCAACCAGCGTGCCGGTCCAGCCACACGTTGTATGGAGCTTCTGCTTGCTCACGTAAGTGACAGCAACGCATACTTGGTCAACAACCAGACGGTATAAAAAACTTTAACACTCTTACTAATAATGCGCCACACTTTGAACCCACACCAAACAAGAATGACAAACACATTTCGGGAGAACATCTGCACCGTAACACAACATAAACACAACAGAACAAATACCCAGAATCCCATGTAGCCCTAACTCTTCCGGGCTACATTATACACCCCCGCTGCCAAACCCCGCCCACCTCAACCGACGCACAGAGGGGGCGGGGTTGGGGGGGGGTTGATGTGTGAGGGAGCAGGGTTGGAGTGGGGGCGGGGTTTGGTGGTAGCAGGGGTGTATAATGTAGCCCGGAAGAGTCAGGGCTGCATGGGATTCTGGGTATTTGTTCTGTTGTGTTTATGTTGTGTTAAGGTGCAGATGTTCTCCCGAAATGTGTTTGTCATTCTTGTTTGGTTTTGGTTCAAAGTGTGACGCATTATTAGTAAGAGTGTTAAAGTTGTCTTATATGGCCACCGTCAGTGTAACCTGTGTGGCTGTTGACCAAGTATGCCTTGCTGTCACTCACGCGAGCAAGCGGAAGATGCATATAACACAATGCTGGTAGCCGGCACGCTGTTTATACAAATTGTAGAGGGTGCTTAATGCTGTACCATCATGGCACGCCTTTAGTATTATTGTAAGAGTGAGAATCGGAGAATATTAATCCAGGGAGTTTTCTGCGAGAGGCACTGAAATCCGGAAGTCTCCCGGGAAAATCGGGGGGGTCGGCAAGTATGCAGCTGAACCGCATCAGAGTGATCAAAGAGCCGCGGGTTGCCGACCCCTGTTCTAGTCAGTGTAAAAGACCCATGGCAACTGGTCTCGTAGCTTTAATGCTAATGCTAACCAGTGTTAATAAAATCGGTGTTATATTATAACTGCGCTACTAATTTAATTACTTTTACGTACGCTACAACGCCCTAATGTGTTTATGTAATGTGGCACGCTACTTGTGATGAGGTTGTATGTCAACAAGACAGCATCAGAAGCACAGCAAGGTCAATGCAGTAAGTAACTTTTTACTAATGAAAGTAACAACCAGCACCACACTAAGATTAACTTGATATCAAATAGGAAGAGGCAACATCATCATCATCATCATCGGCGGTCACTGGAAGCGAGTATGACGATCCTCCTGGTAGGGGGGCTATCCCTTAGAAAACAACATGTAGGCTAAGTACACACTCTTACTACTACTACTATGAGGAAATAATGAACAGCAAATCAATGATTGATGTGAAAAGTTATTGATCCTACCATACCTCGTTTGTGGACAAAGCCATTTAAAAGATTCAACAGAGCTGCCGCTGCTAAGCTAACAAACACAGCTGAGCTAAAAGGCTGCTCCGTCATTTGGCTACAGGCACCGCCTTTTAAAGGCACACACACACACACTCTGCTCTCATAAAACGTCGATATCTAAAGTTTTGTTTTTTTAAAGTAACTCATTGATTACTTTCCCCAGTAATATAATTACATTTATTAAGAGTAATTATGTTAGTGATTCAGTTATTTTTTTAACAAAGCAACATGTAACTATTATTAATTACTTTTTAAAAGTAATTTTCCGAACACTGAAGCTAATTTTGTTTGTCCACTTGCGTGACTAAGCGCTTGTAAAATGTCAATTATTAAATGATAGGGCGCTTCATATGAAATATTATAATATTTTATTTTTTATAATGTATTTCTAGCCCCTTCCTGCTCTGTTACTGAAAACAATAATTTGGCAAATTTACCTCAATAATTTGCATTGCCCCAAGGTGGTGCGTAGTGTTAGTGCTGGGCTAGTTAACCATCCCACTGGGCCTGAATCCCGGCCGGTGACGTGCCAGGAACATATGCAAATTTATGTTGAATTAGCACACAACGAATGTGTCACGTTCAAACACTGAGGACATCTATTAAACAAGACAAAAGGCAAGGAATCAAACAGAGACAGAATTCAATTTGGACTCAATATTGAGGAGAGACATGGCCACTGCACTCTCTGTACAGTCCTGCACCACGCTCTGACGAAGAAGGTTTTCGTCTCCTCATTTATTCAGATGTTCAATGTTCATGCACCAACACATGTCACAGCAGGAATGGGAAGTATGTAAAACAGTCATTGTTTTCGGTCGCTTTGAAGACCAAGAAGAGTGATTTCTCGGGCTTGGGCTCTTCCTGGATCCAGCTGGGGCAGGTGTTGGAGGACAATGGATAACCCCTCCCGTCTCCTGACCACAGCAACTTCAAGAGGGCAGCGGGTCGTAAATAGCGTTGACCTCGGTTACCAAATAGTTGGAAGAGAGTTTGTGAAATACTTCAGAGAGAGTTCGTTTAACACTTCAAAGAGAGTTCCTCTGGAAGTTGAGCAGATCCTGCCATCTGTCCGTGTTGAAATCACAGTGGCGTTTCACGAGCCTTCTTCCTCTTGTTAGGCCTCGAAAGACAGCATTCATAATACAACGTTTCTTTTGTGATAACTTACAAACAATTATTCCAACAGAATGTCATTTATTTCCAACAAATTTGTGTTAGTACAAAACATGCATCAAATTGAATACAAGTTTCATTTAAAAAGGTATAAACATAATTTTAGATCAATAAAAAAAAGTGTTGACATTTTTTGTCACAAGGTGGTCTCAAAATTTGGAGTGTGTGTCTTTAAATTGTGTTACATACACACTGCTAATTCAGGACACGTATTGCTGTCAGAACATGCATCATGGTGAACCTTTTTAATTCAATAACCTTGCACTCACCATTTGATACGTTTCAGTACATACAGTAAAAGTCATACAAAAGTGTGATTGTGTTCAATCCCCATATGACTTATACTGCTGTAACTCATCCTGGCCTTGAACCGCTATTTTTTTTCCCGTGTCACACAGTCACGTCTGCAGCAAAATGGTATTTCCTCTGTCATTATTACAGTTGTGAATAATAGCTCTTTACATAGAAACCTGGCACGGACCCCCAGCCACTTTGCGCCATTCCTTGCATTTTTACAGGCAAGCTGTTTACACAGCTGCGTATATTTCGGAGCGAGGTTTTTAGTGTCTAATGTGACGTTGGCAGATGTTTGGGCATCATCTGGCAGCTCTGGAACAACACGTTTCAGGATATATACTTTTGAATAATGTTATACCAGTAATATGTGTCATGTCTGTGTTGATCATGTTTTTGTTTGGCCATGTGCTGTTTGTTTTTTGGACACTTTCTTAGTTCCTGGTTGTTCACTCCCTTGTTTTGTTTCCATAGCAACCCATTAGTTTTCACCTGTCATGTCACGCACCTGTTGTTAATCATGTCTGTGTTATTTAAGCTTTTCATTTTCTGTTGGTCAGCCTGGCGACATCACATTTATGCTCTGCACACTTTATGATCACGCTTCTTCATGTCATGTTCACAGTTCCATGCCAAGTAAGTTTTTGTTTCTTGTTCATAGTTTTCCGCCTTTGTGCGCGCCTTTTGTTTTCATAGCCAAGTTGTTTTACCTCCGCTGTGAGCACCTTTTGTTTATACCTTTTTGAGCCTTTTGAGTTTAAATATTAAACATGTACTCACACTCACGTCTTGCCCGCGCCAATTTTCCGTTGCCTTCTGGAAAAAACAAACCCCAAGGACCAAGTCCTGACAATATGTTTCTCTAGTGTCTGTTCGTGAGCACCAAACGTGGGGAAAATCTTTTTAAATTAGGTTTCACAACACATCTTTAATTCAGCTTTGCCAACTATCAAGCTCCTGATAGCATGTTGACACTAAAATGGTACAGTGATTTAATAAAATCCATCCATCCATCCATCCATGTCCCTTTTGGGGTTGCGGGGGGTGCTGGAGCCTATTAAAAAAATAGGTAAATAACACAAAAAAATATTTAGGTAACATGATACTGCTAAAATGTTAACCCCTTCTTCGTCATAGCTGAAATATCATTAAATATACAAAAAAGTAAATGAGTGAACAAACGTTTGGCCTTCCTATGGCCTGCAGAGGATTTAAATGACAAAACTTCCTGTGGACCTTGTGATAATGTGTTAGGGCCAAGTCCCACCTCTGAATACACTTGGATCTCCAAGTACCACCATAATGACCAACATTAAAATACAGTAGCGTAATAGGACCAAGTATTAATAAAAACAAGGCGAAGGTTTTATTGAAGTACAATTACTATTTTAGACACTGTAACATTAAGCATAGTTTGAATAGTAATGCTGTCTTTGAATATAGGAAAATGAAACACTGTGCGGGCTGCACGGTGGGACAGGGGTTAGTGCATGTGCCTCACAATACGAAGGTCCTGAGTAGTCCTGAGTTCAATCCCGGGCTCGGGATCTTTCTGTGTGGAGTTTGCATGTTCTCCCCGTGACTGCGTGGGTTCCCTCCGGGTACTCCGGCTTCCTCCCACCTCCAAAGACATGCACCTGGGGATAAGTTGATTGGCAACACTGAATTGGCCCTAGTGTGTGAATGTTGTCTGTCTATCTGTGTTGGCCCTGCGATGAGGTGGTGACTTGTCCAGGGTGTATCCCGCCTTCCGCCCGTATGCAGCTGAGATAGGCTCCAGCACCCCCGCGACCCGAAAAGGGACAAGCGGTAGAAAATGGATGGAAACACTGTGCTTAAATTGTGAATCAAATCTTTGGCCCGTACCATAGTTTGAGAATCACTGTGTTAGGGTAACAGGACTGAGTGAAAAAATGTCTTCTTAAAAATAACAAAAATACATTTGAAGCATAGTTGGGATAAGGAATAACACAAATGGGTAAACAATGCAAGATTTTCAAATTAATGTATTTATTTATTATTGATGTCAAGTTTTAGGACGCAGGAAGAGGTAATATATGCTGGTTTTCTAGTGTTAAAGGTAGTTTCAATTAATCAATCAATCAAAGTTTATTTATGTAGCCCTTAATCACAAGTGTCTCAAAGTGCTGCACAAGACACAACGACATCCTCAGATCCCACATCAGGGCAGGAAAAAACTCAACCCAATGGGATACAATGAGAAACCTTGGAGAAGACCGCAGATGTGGGTTCCGGACATGACCGTGATAAACACATTTGCGTTAATTATCAATATTTTCACAACTAGACCATCCATCCATCCATCTTCTTCCGCTTATCCGAGGTCGGGTCGCGGGGGCAGCAGCCTAAGCAGGGAAGCCCAGACTTCCCTCTCCCCAGCCACTTCGTCCAGCTCCTCCCGGGGGACCCCGAGGCGTTCCCAGGCCAGCCGGGAGACATAGTCTTCCCAACGTGTCCTGGGTCTTCCTCGTGGCCTCCTACCAGTCGGACGTGCCCTAAACATCTCCCTAGGGAGGCGATCGGGTGGCATCCTGACCAGATGCCCGAACCACCTCATCTGGCTCCTCTCCATGTGGAGGAGCAGCGGCTTTACTTTGAGCTCCCCCCGGATGGCAGAGCTTCTCACCCTATCTCTAAGGGAGAGCCCCGCCACCCGGCGGAGGAAACTCATTTCGGCCGCTTGTACCCGTGATCTTGTCCTTTCGGTCTGTATCGATCCGTTGTGGTGAAGAAGGAGCTGAGCCGGAAGGCAAAGCTCTCAATTTACCGGTCGATCTCCGTTCCCATCCTCACCTATGGTCATGAGCTTTGGGTTATGACCGAAAGGACAACTAGACCATAAAAACTTAAATATGTTTTTCAGCATTATAAGGAGCGATCTAGACATGAAATATACCCTCTAGTCACCTTGACACTCTTTTAATCCAATGTAGTACAACTTTCTAAGGCAGAGCCAATCAGTGGCCATGATACTGAACAGCCCGTTCTGATTGGTTTTGGTCGCCAATACTACTGGAGTATTGATATTTTTAGTTCCTTTAGCCATTTATAGTGCTCAAAAATGTTCAATTTAGGGCAAACGTTTTGTAGAATATGCTTTAAAATAACAAAAATTCGAAAAACATATGAAAATATTTAAAGCATGATGTGGCAACGATTGTACTTCTATTGATTGATTGATTGAAACTTTTATTAGTAGATTGCACAGTGAAGTACATAGTCCGTACAATTGACCACTAAATGGTAACACCCGAATACGTTTTTCAACTTGTTTAAGTCGGGGTCTACTTAAATTGATACATGATACAGATATATACTATCAAATTTATACTAACATCATAATACAGTCATCTCACAAGATGATCATCATCCATCCATCCATCTTCTTCCGCTTATCCGAGGTCGGGTCGCGGGGGCAGCAGCCTAAGCAGGGAAGCCCAGACTTCCCTCTCCCCAGCCACTTCGTCCAGCTCTTCCTGTGGGACCCCGAGGCGTTCCCAGGCCAGCCGGGAGACATAGTCTTCCCAACGTGTCCTGGGTCTTCCCCGCGGCCTCCTACCGGTCGGACGTGCCCTAAACACCTCCCTAGGGAGGCGTTCGGGTGGCATCCTGACCAGATGCCCGAACCACCTCACCTGGCTCCTCTCGATGTGGAGGAGCAGCGGCTTTACTTTGAGCTCCTCCCGTATGGCAGAGCTTCTCACCCTATCTCTAAGGGAGAGACCCGCCACCCGGCGGAGGAAACTCATTTCGGCCGCTTGTACCCGTGATCTTGTCCTTTCGGTCATAACCCAAAGCTCATGACCATAGGTGAGGATGGGAACGTAGATCGACCGGTAAATTGAGAGCTTTGCCTTCCGGCTCAGCTCCTTCTTCACCACAACGGATCGATACAGCGTCCGCATTACTGAAGACGCCGCACCGATCCGCCTGTCGATCTCACGATCCACTCTTCCCTCACTCGTGAACAAGACTCCGAGGTACTTGAACTCCTCCACTTGGGGCAAGATCTCCTCCCCGACCCGGAGATGGCACTCCACCCTTTTCCGGGCAAGAACCATGGACTCGGACTTGGAGGTGCTGATTCTCATCCCAGTCGCTTCACACTCGGCTGCGAACCGATCCAGTGAGAGCTGAAGATCCTGGCCAGATGAAGCCATCAGGACCACATCATCTGCAAAAAGCAGAGACCTAATCCTGCAGCCACCAAACCAGATCCCCTCAACGCCTTGACTGCGCCTAGAAATTCTGTCCATAAAAGTTATGAACAGAATCGGTGACAAAGGGCAGCCTTGGCGGAGTCCAACCCTCACTGGAAACGGACCAAGCTCTGGCACTGATCATACAGGTTAGGGGGGGGGGGGGATTAGGTTTGGTTGGTATCAACGCTTCAGTCATCAACAATCAGCATCAACAATTGCATCATCAGAGAAATGGATATTGAAACAGTGTAGGACTGACTTGGTAGGATATGTACAGCAAGTAGTGGACATAGAGAGAGAGATCAGAAAGTATAAGAAAAAGTGTCTACATTTGATTGTTTACATTTGATTATTTACAATCCGAAGAGGTATTATGTGGAAGGGAGGGTGTTAGTTTAGGGTTGTAGTTGCCTGGAGGTGTTCTTTTAGTGCGGTTTTGAAGGAGGATAGAGATGCCCTTTCTTTTACACCTGTTGGGAGTGCATTCCATATTGATGTGGCATAGAAAGAGAATGAGTTAAGACCTTTGTTAGTTCGGAATCTGGGTTTAACGTGGTTAGTGGAGCTCCCGCTGGTTTTGTGGTTATGGCCAAGAATAAACAAACAATTTGTGCCTGTTGTTATTAAGCAGGAATTACTTTTACTGTTTGCCATTTCAATTTTTTTTCAACATACTAAACATCCAAAACTCGGAAAGTAACTCAAATTCTGTTTTTGGTTTGAATGGTGGATTCTAACAGTGTGTCTTGCATGGAGCCATTAGCCAATCCTCTTGTGCCTTCTTGTCCAAAACAACACTCAAGCCCACTCCAGAGTACGGTACTTGGATGAGCTTTGCCTCTGGCGCAGTCACCAGTACAATTATCTGGCTGCCTTCCAAACACAATATTTGTCAGAGTAGCCTTGTTCCAGCCCTTTTCTGTTTATTACATTCTGCAGCCTGGGAAGACAAAAAAAAAAATGGGGGGGAAAAAAGAAAAGTGGGTTAGGGTTTCAGATTCAACCTGAAGACTCCAACATAAGCCTCTTCCAATCACTCTTAAAATGTTTTTAATCAGGAGGCAGAGCAAAATGTGTATGAATCTTTGCTTCATATGGTTCCAATCATTTTCTCTCACAACGCTTGGACCTGAGGAGCTTCGACTTAAGCGGTGCGGACGGGAAAAATGTGACTTTGAGAGTTGCGCACCGCACTCCACCGTTTGGAAGTCAAAGTGAAACTTCAGATTCAATCGGCTTGTCAAACGATGGATAATGTAGAACGCTCCTATCAAATCTTACGTAATCATTTTAAGATGAACTCTTTCCCCTTGAGTGCTCCAAGTGCAGGCTGCACGAAAACACGCCTGAGTGTGAGTGAATGCAGCCGTTATGTAAAGCAGCCGTTTGGACTGCTGGGACAAATCCAACCCATTAATTACATCAGCTGAGAACTTGGGTGCTAACATTTTTGTGTGCAGATTCCTAAAAACAGTACTCTACACTTGTCATGAATCAACAAAGGATCTTTGACAAATAATATTTGCAGGAGATTATCATTTTGCTGCAGTTGGAAAACAGCAACACTATAATTTAGAGAGGATCTTTGTCGAGCGTTTTTGCAGTTGGTGCTTAAAACAGCAGAGTGCTTCTGTCATAGAGGATCTTTGTCCAGCATTTTTGCAGTTTGCACTTAAAAACAACAGAGTGCTTCTCTAATACAGGATCTTTGTTAAGCATTTTTGCAGTTGGTACTTCAATCAATCCATCAATGTTTATTTATATAGCCCTAAATCACAAGTGTCTCAAAGGGCTGCACAAGCCACAACGACATCCTCGGTACAAAGCCCACATAAGGGCAAGGAAAAACTCACCCCAGTGGGACGTCGATGTGAATGACTATGAGAAACCTTGGAGAGGACCGCATATGTGGGTAACCCCCCCCCCCCCCCCCTCTAGGGGAGACCGAATGCAATGGATGTCGAGTGGGTCTGACATAATATTGTGAGAGTCCAGTCCATAGTGGATCCAACATAATAGTAAGAGTCCAGTCCATAGTGGGGCCAGCAGGACACCATCCCGAGCGGAGACGGGTCAGCAGCGCAGAGATGTTCCCAGCCGATGCACAGGCAAGCGGTCCACCCCAGGTCCCGACTCTGGACAGCCAGCACTTCATAATAATAATAATAATAATAATAATAATAACTGGGATTTATATAGCGCTTTTCTAAGTACCCAAAGTCGCTTTACATGTAGAACCCATCAATCATTCACACCTGGTGATGGTAAGCTACTTTCATAGCCACAGCTGCCCTGGGGTAGACTGACGGAAGCGTGGCTGCAATTTGCGCCGACGGCCCCTCCGACCACCACCTATCATTCAATTCACCGGTGTGAGCGGCACCGGGGGCAAAGGGTGAAGTGTCCCGCCCAAGGACACAACAGCAGCGATTTTTTGGATGGTAAGAGGCGGGGAGCGAACCTGCAACCCTCAGGTTTCTGGCACGGTTGCTCTACCCACTTCGCCATGCCGCCCCATCCATGGCCACCGGACCTGTGCCCCCTCCACAAGGAAGAGGGGAGCAGAGGAGAAAAGAAAAGAAACGGCAGATCAACTGGTCTAAAAGGGGGGTCTATTTAAAGGCTAGAGTATACAAATGAGTTTTAAGATGGGACTTAAATGCTTCTACTGAGGTAGCATCTCTAATTGTTACCGGGAGGGCATTCCATAGTACTGGAGCCCCAATAGAAAACGCTCTATAGCCCGCAGACTTTTTTTGGGCTCTGGGAATCACTAATAAGCCGGAGTTCTTTGAACGCAGATTTCTTGCCGGGACATATGGTACAATGCAATCAGCAAGATAGGCTGGAGCTAGACCGTGTAGTATTTTATACGTAAGTAGTAAAACCTTAAAGTCACATCTTAAGTGCACAGGAAGCCAGTGCAGGTGAGCCAGTATAGGTATATATGTATATATATATATATAATATATACGGTAGGTCTATAAAGGTATATACAGTATAGGCGTAATATGATCAAACTTTCTTGTTCTTGTCAAAAGTCTAGCAGCCGCATTTTGTACCAATTGTAGTCTTTTAATGCTAGACATAGGGAGACCCGAAAATAATACGTTACAGTAGTCGAGACGAGACGTAACGAACGCATGAATAATGATCTCAGCGTCGCTAGTGGACAAAATGGAACAAATTTTAGCGATATTACGGAGATGAAAGAAGGCCGTTTTAGTAACACTCTTAATGTGTGACTCAAAGGAGAGAGTTGGGTGGAAGATAATACCCAGATTCTTTACTGGTTCACCTTGTGTAATTGTTTGGTTGTCAAATGTTAAGGTGGTATTATTAAATAAATGTCGGTGTTTAGCAGGACCGATAATCAGCATTTCCGTTTTCTTGGCGTTGAGTTGCAAGAAGTTAGCGGACATCCATTGTTTAATTTCATTAAGACACGCCTCCAGCTGACTACAATCCGGCGTGTTGGTCAGCTTTAGGGGCATGTAGAGTTGGCTGTCATCAGCATAACAATGAAAGCTAACACCGTATTTGCGTATGATGTCGCCTAGCGGCAGCATGCAAATACTAAAGAGTGCAGGGCCAAGAACCGAACCCTGAGGAACTCCGCACGTTACCTTAACATAGTCCGAGGTCACATTATTATGGGAGACGCACTGCATCCTGTCAGTAAGATAAGAGTTAAAAACAGCAGAGTGCTTCTGTCATAGAGAATCTTTGTCTATCATTTTTGCAGTTTGTACCTAAAGACAACAGAGTGCTTCTGTCATAGATGATCTTTGTTGAGCATTTTTGCAGTTGGTTCTTATAAACAACAGAGTGCTTCTGTCATAGAGGGTATTTGTTAAGCATTTTTGCAGTTTAAAAACAGCGGAGTGCTTCTGTCATAGAGGAGCAGAGATCATACTTGCCAACCTTGAGACCTCTGATTTCGGGAAGTGGGGGGGGGGGGGCGTGGTTAGGGCGGGGGCGTGGTTGGGGGCGTGGTTAAGAGGGGAGGAGTATATTGACAGCTAGAATTCACCAAGTCAAGTATGTCATATATACCATATTTTCTGCACTATAAGGTGCACCGGATTATAAGGCGCACCTTCAATGAATGGCCTATTTTAAAACGTTGTTCATATATAAGGCGCACCGCATTATAAGGCGCATAGAATAGAAGCTACAGTAGAGGCTGGGGTTACGTTATGCATCCCGTAGTTGCGAGACCTGTTGTGGCTCAATATTGGTCCATATATAAGGCGCACCGGATTATAAGGCGCACTGTCAGCTTTTGAGAAAATTGGGAGGTTTTTAGGTGCACCTTATAGTGCGGAAAATACGGTATATATGTATATATATATATATCTACATCCCGAAAATATGCAAACAAAACTGTGTTTAGATAATTGATACTTCAAACTTGCATAAATAAATCTTAAGGAATATAACATAACTTGGCTTCTGAGAGCTTCAAAATGTAATAAATAAAATGCTAAAGTTGTTGATAAACAAGCAATTATTTTAATAATTAAATATGGTCATTTTCAATGAATTATTATGATCATTTAAAATTAATTATTTCAAATATGTTTATTTTAATGTGTAATTCTAAGGCTGGATGTAATAAGGAGTCAGAAAAAATACAAATAAAAATACAATTAATTTTGATGTTTTTGGCAAAATATAGTAAAAATTGATTTAGTTTTTTTTAATTTTAATTAATAAATATATGTATTTTTAGGTAAGATAAACATAATAATACAATGTATCTCTAGTCTGGATGATTTAGTTCTTGTCACCCTGTTGAAAAAAGGCTGTCCTCACTCAGGTCCGCATGGAGCTGGAGGGGGCGTGGCCTCCAGCTCCGGCTGAAAATCGGGAGATTTTCGGGAGAATATTTGTCCCGGGAGGTTTTCGGGAGAGGCGCTGAATTTCGGGAGTCTCCCGGAAAATTCGGGATGGTTGGCAAGTATGGCTGAGATAGGCTCCAGCACCCCCCGCGACCCCAAAAGGGACAAGCTGTAGAAAAATGGATGGATGTAATAATGTGGCCAGAAATGGTACTGCAATCACGGTCAAAATTCTGTAGTTCCCTCCCTCTCTCCCTGACTGAGGTTGCCAGTTACGCAGCCGAATCCAGCTCGATTGACTGGGCTACTCCAAGGAACTTCAAACTTCCACTGCCTCTTACTAGGGGTTGAGGTGCTTGGACCATAATAGCTGAATAAACAGGTGTTTTGTCAATAACAAATCTCTAACCAACACATTTTACACAGAAATTTGGCTATTTTTAGGAGGAAGTACATCATGCCTGCGTACAATATCACAACAAATGGCAATCATATGGTTATTGTCAGTACTATCAGAAAACAAAGACCAAAACAAACTACAACCAACGCTAGCAATGGTTAGACTGGTGAAAATAAGTAGAGCCTGCTTAGCAGCCTAATGTATGCCCAAAACTAAAGAAGAGACATTTTACCAAGACTACATGAATGAGGGATTCTTTTATCATGTGATTTGGCTGTCTCCATACGTTTCACATTGCCATGATGACAGCCGTGCTAATGTTGGAAGCCTTTTCCTCAGCCATCCATCTTCTTCCGCTTATCCGAGGTCGGGTCGCGGGGGCAGCAGTCTAAGCAGGGAAGCCCAGACTTCCCTCTCCCCAGCCACTTGGTCCAGCTCCTCCCGGGGGACCCCGAGGCGTTCCCAGGCCAGCCAGGAGACATAGTCTTCCCAACGTGTCCTGGGTCTTCCCCGCGGCCTCCTACCGGTCGGACGTGCCCTAAACACCTCCCTAGGGAGGCGTTCGGGTGTCATCCTGACCAGATGCCCGAACCACCTCATCTGGCTCCTCTCCATGTGGAGGAGCAGCGGCTTTACTTTGAGCTCCACCCGGATGACAGAGCTTCTCACCCTATCTCTAAGGGAGAGCCCCGCTACCCGGCGGAGGAAACTCATTTCGGCCGCTTGTACCCGTGATCTTGTCCTTTCGGTCATAACCCAAAGCTCATGACCATAGGTGAGGATGGGAACGTAGATCGACCGGTAAATCGAGAGCTTTGCCTTCCGGCTCAGCTCCTTCTTCACCACAACGGACCGATACAGCGTCCGCATTACTGAAGACGCCGCACCGATCCGCCTGTCGATCTCACGATTCACTCTTCCCTCACTCGTGAACAAGACTCCGAGGTACTTGAACTCCTCCACTTGGGGCAAGATCTCCTCCCCAACCCGGAGATGGCACTCCACCCTTTTCCGGGCGAGAACCATAGACACGGACTTGGAGGTGCTGATTCTCATCCCAGTCGCTTCACACTCAGCTGCGAACCGATCCAGTGAGAGCTGAAGATCCTGGCCAGATGAAGCCATCAGGACCACATCATCTGCAAAAAGCAGAGACCTGATCCTGCAGCCACCAAACCAGATCCCCTCAACGCCTTGACTGCGCCTAGAAATTCTGTCCATAAAAGTTATGAACAGAATCGGTGACAAAGGGCAGCCTTGGCGGAGTCCAACCCTCACTGGAAACGTGTCCGACTTACTACCGGCAATGCGGACCAAGCTCTGACACTGATCATACAGGGAGCGGACTGCCACAATCAGACAGTCCGATACCCCATACTCTCTGAGCACTCCCCACAGGACTTCCCGAGGGACACAGTCGAATGCCTTCTCCAAGTCCACAAAACACATGTAGACTGGTTGGGCAAAGTCCCATGCACCCTCAAGGACCCTGCCGAGAGTATAGAGCTGGTCCACAGTTCCACGACCAGGACGAAAACCACACTGTTCCTCCTGAATCCGAGGTTCGACTACCCGGCGTAGCCTCCTCTCCAGTACACCTGAATAGACCTTACCGGGAAGGCTGAGAAGTGTGATCCCACGATAGTTAGAACACACCCTCCGGTTCCCCTTCTTAAAGAGAGGAACCACCACCCCGGTCTGCCCTTTTCCTCAGCGTGCCAGCATATTGAGAAGGAAATAGGCACTGACACTACCCATATCCACATAGGTTTTCTTTGTAGAAAATATATAGTTGCCCTGTCAGTTGGAATACACATCGACATACAGGCTAATGGGCATATATTTCCCCCGTATGTCGATGTGTCATTGACGGGGCTAGCATGCTAAGCATTACACTAGGAGCAAAGAATTCGTTGCACGAACATACAAGCTTTGTTAGACACGATCTTAGACTGTATTGGACAATATAGTTTACATACCAAATGTCTATTTCCATGTATTACAAGTCATAAGAAAACGTAAATGCCCGACTTACCTATCAAGGAGGAAATTTGCAAGCTTGGCGTCAGATGAAAAAAATCTTCTCTGCCTTCAACCGTCTCCATCTTTCAAAGGCATCCTCGCATACTTGCCAACCCTCCCGGATTTTCCGGGAGACTCCCGAAATTCAAGCGCCTATCCCGAAAACCTCCCGGGACAAATTTTCTCCCGAAAATCTCCCGAAATTCAGGCGTAGCTGGAGGCCACGCCCCCTCCAGCTCCATGCGGACCTGAGTGACGTGTTGACAGCCTGTTCACGCGTCCGCTTTACCACAATATAAACAGCTAATGATGGAGGGCGAGTTCTTGGTTTCTTATGTGTGTTTATTGTTAGGCAGTTTCATTAACGTCCTCCCAGCGCGGTAACAACACACAACAACAGCAGTCAAGTTTTCGTCTACCGTAAAGCAGTTCGTCTGCCGTAAACAGCAATGTTGTGACACTTTTAAACAGGACAATACTGCCATCTACTGTACATGCATATGTGACCCACCCATAATGTGTCACATTTTTGTGTTGATTTATTTATTTTATTTTGTGGTTTGAATTCATTTTTGGAGCTGTCATTACACATTTATCAGTATTCACATTGGTCAGTAGGGGGCAGTAGGGAGTTTCTTCCCAATTGATTGCTATCACCTGCAGACCGGAAGTGTCTTGTCATTCTGATGAGCGCAACAAGTCTGGGAACAATTGAAACGTCCTGTGTGCTTTTTCCTCCTGTATAACAGGTTAGTTTTGGTGAATCAACTCACTGAATAATATCCATGTGATCTTTGTAAGTTTAAGTACACATTCTGATGGTGGAGCCTAACTCTAAAGCGTTTGTGAGTTGTAGTTTGTATTTGTGAATGAATCCAGTGCACAGCTGCAGTAATCAATACAAAAAGGCGACGTGAGTGCGCAATGTTTATATAGGAATTTCTGATCCTAATTCAGACTCCCAAATTAGAGCTCCCGTTTTCTTATTGATTTTATAATGTATATTTGTATAATGTGTGTGTTCTGAAATAGTGACAGAGAATAAAACAAGGATGGACAATTCAACCCTTAACTCAACAATGAGTAGATGAGTGTTATGTGTGTGTATATGAGTAAATAAATGAACACTGAAATTCAAGTATTTATTTTATTTATTTATATATATATATATATATATGTAATAAAATATATATATATATATATATATATATATATATATATATATATATATATATAGCTAGAATTCACTGAAAGTCAAGTATTTCTTATATATATATATCTTAACCACGCCCCCGACAACGCCCCCGACCCACCCCCGCCCACGCCCCCCACCCCCCACCCCCACCCCCCACCCGAAATCGGAGGTCTCAAGGTTGGCAAGTATGCATCCTCGATACAAATCCTCGTTTTGTTCCTGGCTTTGTCATGAATAAGTTGCGAATCGAAACAACGCCTTTTAGATTTACTAAGGCCTGACATGTTTAGTTACTTTACCAGTGGCAGTAGCCAGACGAAGAGGGCGGTGCGTAACTGGCAAACCTGGATGTGACACACTCACGGACTTTCTAATTGGTCAAACGGTAGGGGGCGGGACATTGATATGAAAACAATAACAAGATTTCGGGGCTGTAAATCTAATTTTGAAATGAGCATATCCCGGCTGAACTACAGGTATTGGAAAAGAACATTATTTATTAATGCCTTTTGACGTATCAGGGCCTTTTAATGATGACTTGACATGAAATGATTACATATGGCTCCTTTAAGCATGTTTGTAGCTGGTACCTAAAAACAGCAGAGTGCTTCAGTCATAGAGGATCTTTGGCTAGCATTTTTGCAGTTTGTACTTAAAAACAGCAGAGTGTTTCTGTCATAGAGGATCTTTGTTGAGCATTTTTGCAGTTTGTACTTATAAACAACATATTGCTTCTGTCATAGAGGATCTTTGTTAAGCATTTTTGCAGTTGGGACTTAAAACAGCAGAGTGCTACTGCCATAGAGGATATTTGTTGAGCATTTTTGCAGTTGATACTTAAAACAACAGAGTGCTACCTTTGGCTATCTTATTTTGCAGTTGGTACTCAAACATAGAGTGCTTCTGTCATAGAAGATCTTTGGCTGCATTTTTGCAGTTGATACTTAAAAACAGCATTGTGCTTCTGTCATAGAGGTTCTTTGGCTAACATTTTTGCAGTGCATCCTTGAAAAGAGCGAAACTCCTGTCATATACAGCAGTGTTTCTTAACCATAGGGCCAGGGGCGAGCGCCTCCTAGAGGGCCACCAAAAAAGTTGTACTACACTTTTCCACCACTTGTGGCACTAATAACAATATCAAACAAACAGAAGAAGTCTGGAGCTAAAGTCATAGACAAGTTTCTTAAGCGGAAAAAATATGACTAAAGTGGTGAAGCTGTATTTTGTACAAAATATTTGTCGGGCATTTTTGTTTTAGGTCCTTAAAAACATCAGAACAGTCCTGTCACATAGGTGATCTTTGTGTAGAGTTTTGCAGTAAATTCTTAAAAACGGAAAAATTGTTGAGCAGTTTTGCATTAGGTCCTTAAAAACAGAATATTTGAAAGATAATCTTTGACTAGTGTTTTGCAGTAGATCTTTATAAACATCAGAGTGGGCCTGTCATGTAAACAGGATCTTTGAAGTTTTTGCAGTAGTCCGATCCATGCATGAGTTCAAAAATGGATGCAGCGTGAATTACATGTTATATTTTTTCCCTTACCTGTGTCATGTCTGTGTAATCATGTTTTTGTTTTAAGTCATGTTTTTGTTTAGTTATAGGAATCTTTGGTTTCTGGCTTTTCACTCCCTTGTCTTGTTTGCATGATTATCCATTAGTTTCACCTGTTCCACGTTTGGACTCATTGTGCACTCTTGATTGTCACCATAGCAACCCATTAGTTTTCACCTGTCACGTCACGCACCTGTTTCACGTCTTGAGTCACGCACCTGTTTTCGTTAATCATGTCTGTAGTATTTAAGTTCAGTGTCTTTCAGTTTGTCTTTCTGACGACCTCACACCACATGTATGCTCTGTCCATTTTTTCATGTCCATGTTCACGCTGCTCCTTTTTTGTCCATGCCAAGTAAGTTTTCTTTATTCAAGCCATAGTTTGCAAGTTTTGTTTAATTGTTCATAGTTTATTCTCCGCCACTGTGCGCGCTTTTTGTTTGATCCTTTTTTTGTACTTATAGTCTTTAAATAAATCATGTACCTTCATTCCCGTCTCACCCGTGCCAACTTTCCGTTGCATCCCGGAAAAGCTAACACCCAGGACCAAGGCTTGACAACCTGTACATTTTGTTTTGTTGTTTGTCGACACATGCTGCAATTGTATGTGTGTAATATGCGTTAATTATTGCTAATTATTTTTGTTTTCGTTAGTTTTTTACTTTTATAGCTGCATGTAAAAATGTCTCCACTGAAGAGGCTGCTGGTTGCATCAGCTCTTTGTTTTTTTCATGTCCTTTGTGTTTCCCTCTTTTTTCAATGTGTTGACCCTATTTTTTGTGGATTTTTAAATATGCACTGCAACCACTACTTTCCCCATTGTGGGATAAATAAAGCATATCCTATCCCATCCTAAACACTACAGATGGCACAACAGCTCAGGTACCCCATCATACAGCAAAGTAAACTCCGTCCAACCTGCAAATGTTCTGTGTAATACAAAACGAGCGCTCCCCTGAATGACTTTCCAGCACATTAGTGCCAAAAACGATTCATTCTACAATTATGCTGCACTGACTGTTACTATCCTAGCTTTTACTCCAAATATACACACAGCATTCTTCTTCTGCCGAGCGTATCTTTAATGCATAGTTAGGTAATTACTTCATAGTTTAAAATAAACACGTCCAGACTTTGTTACCAGGACAAAGCTTAAGTCCAAGCTGGATGGGAACATGACACATGCGGAGTGCTGCTCCGGGCTTTTGGCCAGAACCTCAGCTCGGCAGCATCCTTCATATTTCACCCCGTCCTCATTCAGGAATGTCTCGTTTTTAAAGGCCAAGGTGCTGATTAATACAAAAGACTGGCATGCATGGTATGAGACGACAAAATGTGTCCTTCACGTTCTTTTTCTTCCAAATCGCTCTGGGTGGATTGGTTAGAAAATACTTACTGACTAAACCAACCATTAAAAACGATGTCAGTTATATGACATGGAGCTATGCCTTTTGTTAAGACATTTAAAAATACATTTAAAATGTGTTCAAGGCATACAAGATACCTGACAATTGTCCCACTCACCCACCTACAATTGAATTCTTACTTTTGTATTGTTGAAAACAATATTTTAACAATCTAGCAAGCTGTTTGTATGGAATACTTTTTGAGGCAACATTTATTAAAAACAAACCAAAATGCATAGATAATTAGAATAACAATGAAAAAAACAACAACATAGCAGCACATTTGATGTATGTTTGACGACTTGTTTCAATGATGTGTCCGAAAACCAATAAACAAATGTTTAATAAAACAACAACAAATGAAATAAATAAAATGAGATTTATTTTACTGTTTTATTATTTTTAAATATAATGTTGAAGAAACAATTATTTTATAAATAATGTAGTTCATGACTAAGGCATATGTATAAACTGTTAAATACTTATATTACATAATTACATATATATATATATATATATATATATATATATATATATATATACATATATATATATATATGTGTGTATATATATATACATATATATATTTATATATATAAATAAATAAATAATAATAAATAAATAAATATACTGTGTATATGCAATTATGTAATATAGTTATTTAACAGTGTTTCTATTTAATTCATTCATTACATATTTTTAATCTAACCAATTAATTTTAAGATGGTTGAATGACTTTTTAATGTAATCATTTGCATTTTATTGTGTAACCTCATTTTTGATTATTATATTTGTTATTATAATAATTATATCCTTACAACTATAGGCAAGGAGAAGTTGGAACCTAATAATCATCAGTAAAAAAATTGACTGAATAAATGTAAATACAAAAAAATAATAAAAGTTAAATAAGTAAATACAAATGTTGTTAATACTTTTACTGTAATTTATTTGTGTTGTACAATCACGTTAATTATTGGACAATTTATAAAGTAATATCACATTTATATATTTATTTTAGAGCTTTGCGGTCACTCATGCGATTAATCACAAAATATGATTGAATTAATCTTATATATATACGCAGATTAATCACGCAAATTTTTTTTAACTGCATTTGCTGAAAGGCGACGCTGGTTGGTATGCGGTCAGTGATCAGGTCAAAAGAATGCACCAGTGCAAAGATAAATGAGAAGACTTTAAAATAAACCTGGACAGGACTTCAGATAAAACTTTTACCAAGTTTTGAGCAAATAAATGACCTGCATTCAAGTCAAACATTTAAAAAAGGCTCCTGTATGACATTAGGACAATAAAATTGCATTCCTGTCTAAATATTTTTGTATTTTTTTTTTTTTTTTTTTCAAATTATGCAAGAGACTAATATAACAACCTGTGATTAATCGTGAATAATCCAAATTTAAAAAATAATTAATCTAATTTGATAGCACTAATTTAGTTCTATTTCTATTTGTTTCTGTTTGGTACAAAAAAAACTGTAATTAATTAAGATTATACATCCGAATTCCACTAATTAATCGACAATTTGATTAATTGAAGACTTATAATTATTTTATATTTTCTTTCACAATTGATCTAATGAATATCCTTTTTTTTTTTTTATTTCAAATTTTGATGTATTTTATTTGCATTGAATTCAGTCACAAGCAACCTTATGATTGTCAAAACTTGGTCCGGGGTGTGTGCTTTTCCAGGATGCAACGGAAAGTTGGCTCGTGCGAGACGGGAATGAAGGTACATGATTTATTATTATCAAAAAAAGGAATAAATGAAAGCGCGCACAGTGGCGGAGAATAAACTATGAAACCAAAAGACTATAGCAAAAAAGTACAAACAAAAAACACGCACAATGGCGGAGAACAAACTATGAAACCAAAAAGACTATAAATATGGAACAAAAACTTACTTGACTTGGACAAAAATAGTTGCTTGAGGAATTGACATGGAAAGAAGTATCAGGCATGAACAGAGCATAAATGTGTTGAGGTCGTCAGGACGAACAACAGAAAATGAATGAACTTAAATACTATGGACATGATTAGTGAAAGCAGGTGCGTGACTCAAAACGTGAAACAGGTGCGTGACGTGACAGGTGAAAACTAATGGTTGCTATGGTGACAAACAAGAGTGCACAATGAGTCCAAACGTGGAACAGGTGAAACTAATGGGGTAATCATGGAAACAAGACAAGGGAGTGAAAAGACAGAAACTAAAGAGTCCTATAACTACCGTATTTTCCGCACTATAAGGCGCACCGGATTATTAGCCGCACCTTCTATGAATTACATATTTCATAATTTTGTCCACCAATAAGCCGCCCCGGACTATAAGCCGCGCCTACGCTGCGCTAAAGTGAATGTCAAAAAAACGCTGCGCTAAAGTGAATGTCAAAAAAACAGTCAGATAGTTCAGTCAAACTTTAATAATATATTGAAAACCAGCGTTCTAACAACTCTGTCCCAAAATGTACGCAAATGTGCAATCACAAACATAGTAAAATTCAAAATGGTGTAGAGCAATAGTAACATAATGTTGCTCGAACGTTAATGTCACAACACACAAAATAAACATAGCGCTCACCTTCTGAAGTTATTCTTCATTCGTAAATCCTTCGAATTCTTCGTCTTCGGTGTCCGAATTGAAAAGTTGCGCAAGCGTGGTATCCAAAATGGCCGGTTCCGTCTCGTAGAAGTCATCGGGAGTCAGTGTCGCTGTTGTTCTGTGAATCCTGCCTTCCGGAAAGCTCGGACCACAGTTGTGACCGAAATATCTGCCCAAGCATTTACGATCCACTGGCAGATGTTGGCGTATGTCGTCCGAGGCTGTCTGCCCGTCTTAGTGAAGGTGTGTTCGCCTTCGGAGCTGTGTGAAAAAAGCCACCCGGCCTCTTCGCGTAAACTTCCCTTAACCACTCGCTCATCTTTTCTTCATCCATCCATCCCTTCGAGTTAGCTTTTATGATGACGCCGGCTGGAAAGGTCTCTTTTGGCAAGGTCTTCCTTTTGAATATCACCATGGGTGGAAGTTAGCATGGCAAGCTAGAACCACAGTGAAGGATGACTTCTCATTCCCTGTGGAGCGAATATTCACCGTACGTGCTCCCGTTCCACAGTGCGGTTCAGTTGCTGTGAAATACGGTAGTAATCCGTGTGCGGATGGAGAGATTGCGTCTTTTTATGAACCGGATCGCTTAGTAGGAGCCATTTTGTGGTCTTTACAGATGTAAACAGGAAATGAAACGTACGGTGATATCCGCGCGTTTTTTCTTCTTCTTCCGGGGGCGGGTGAAGCGCTTCCTGTTCTATGGGGGCGGGTGAAGCGCTTCCTGTTCTATGGGGGCGGGTGCTTTCCTTGGCGGTTGCTTGCGTAGAAGAAGAAGCGCTTCCTGTTCTACCGGGAAAAAAGATGGCGGCTGTTTACCGAAGTTGCGAGATCGAAACTTTATGAAAATGAATCGTAATAAAGCGCACCGGGTTATAAGGCGCACTGTTAGCTTTTGAGAAAATTTGTGGTTTTTAGGTGCGCCTTATAGTGCGGAAAATACGGTAAACAAAACATGACTTAAAACAAAACATGATTACACAGACATGACAATGATTATTTAGGATGATGCTTCACAATTGCACAAATTAGTAGAACTTTGTATGAATTATTCTACTTTCTTTTGTATTCATCAGCACTTAGATATTTTTCATTTTCAGTTCGTGTACTGTACTTATTAACAGATTGTGTTGATCAAATCCAACTCAATAATCACATCATATGTTTAAATTCCATCTGGTTTATAGTCCATAGGGTCATGTCTGCATGTACTGGAAGGTAATTCCTCCTGACGGGAAGGACTGGCTTCCCTGGAGGTACAGTTCTCCGATGGAGCGACAGCCGAGGACAAAGTCTGTGTTTGTTCAAGAGTCTCACACACAGGACCGACCCGAGACACATTTCTCAATGAGCTCGGGTGATGGATGAATTTCGGAATCGCGACTTTTTCCTCTCTGAAGGGTCCAGTCAGATTCCGCAGACGCCTGCCTCACTTCCTAGGAATTCTTCTGCAGAGCTGCTACGCTCTGCACTCTTTCTGCTGCTTTTTTTTCAATGAAGGCATGCAAACAGTCACCTTTTTTTTTTAAACCCCTAATGATTATAAGCTCTTTTAAAGCGTAAATCACATTTCCTCACTCTGCACACATCTTTTGGAAAGCACAAGAGCGAAAGCGATGAGCAATCCGTGAGGATCCATACAAATTGATAACATGCGTAGGAGGAGGTAACGTGATACTAAGCGAGCGTACAACCCAAACACAGGCCACCTGCTGCGGTTTGTTGATCCGCCATCACAGAGGAGGCTTTTTAGGATAGCGACGGTTCAAATGAGAGTAAGTTGGCCAAAATCCACCAACCAGACTGAAATCTAAAGTTGAAAATGATGACTTATCTGCAAGATGGGGAACATTAGTTAGCTAAGCTAGCCTTTCCCCAAAGTTGGGGACCAAAATTGCTGTAAGCTGTTTTATGAAGTTAAGTTCATGTCTGTTGTTGATGTTGTGTGTTATGATTTTACTATATTGCCTTTGATTGGCCTGCCCGTAATATTTTACCTTAAAGTTAAAGTTAAAAGCAGTGCACTATCAACACCGTGTATGGTGAGGATGGTGTTCTGCTGACCTCGACTGCGGATGTTGTGGATCGGTGGAGGGAATACTTCGAAGACCTCCTCAATCCCACCAACACATCTTCCTCTGAGGAAGCAGTGCCTGGGGAGTCTGTGGTGGGCTCTCCTATTTCTGGGGCTGAGGTTGCTGAGGTAGTTAAAAAGCTCCTCGGTGGCAAGGCCCCGGGGGTAGATGAGATCCGCCCGTCCTTAAGGCTCTGGGTGCTGTGGGGCTGTCTTGGTTGACAAGACTCTGCAGCATCGCATGGACATCGGGGGCGGTGCCTCTGGATTGGCAGACCGGGGTGGTGGTTCCTCTCTTTAAGAAGGGGAACCGGAGGGTGTGTTCTAACTATCGTGGGATCACACTCCTCAGCCTTCCTGGTAAGGTCTATTCAGGTGTACTGGAGAGGAGACTACGCCGGATAGTCGAACCTCGGATTCAGGAGGAACAGTGTGGTTTTCGTCCTAGTCGTGGAACTGTGGACCAGCTCTATACTCTCGGCAGGGTCCTTGAGGGTGCATGGGAGTTTGCCCAACCAGTCTACATGTGTTTTGTGGACTTGGAGAAGGCCTTCGACCGTGTCCCTCGGGAAGTCCTGTGGGGAGTGCTCAGAGAGTATGGGGTTTCAGACTGTCTGATTGTGGCAGTCCGCTCCCTGTATGCTCAGTGCCAGAGCTTGGTCCGCATTGCCGACAGTAAGTCGGACACGTTTCCAGTGAGGGTTGGACTCCGCCAAGGCTGCCCTTTGTCACCGATTCTGTTCATTACTTTTATGGACAGAATTTCTAGGTGCAGTCAAGGCGTTGAGGGGATCTGGTTTGGTGGCTGCAGGATTAGGTCTCTGCTTTTTGCAGATGATGTGGTCCTGATGGCTTCATCTGGCCAAGATCTTCAGCTCTCACTGGATCGGTTCGCAGCCCAACTCCTGAAAAACAACCCCACACCATAATTCCTCCTCCACCAAATTCCACACTCAGCACAATGCAGTCCGAAATGTAGCGTTCTCCTGGTAACCTCCAAACCCAGACTCGTTCATCAGATTGCCAGAGGGAAAAGCGCGATTCATCACTCCAGAGAAGGCGTCTCCACTGCTCTAGAGTCCCGTGGCGACGTGCTTTATACCACTGCATCCCACGCTTTGCATTGGACTTGGTGATGTATGGCTTAGATGCAGCTCCTCAGCCATGGAAACCCATTCCATGAAGTTCTCTGCATACTGTACGTGGGCTAATTGGAAGGTCACATGAAGTTTGGAGCTCTGTAGCAACTGACTGTGCAGAAAGTCTTTGCACTATGCGCTTCAGCATCCGCTGACCCCCCACTTTGTCAACAAATGCGTGAGCAAATTGTTGAACAGTTTAAGAAAAACCTTTCTCAACCAGCTTTTGTAAGGAATTTAGGGATTTCACCATCTACCGTCCGTAATATCATCAAAGGGTTCAGAGAATCTGGCGAAATCACTGTACGTAAGCAGCTAAGCCTGTGACCTTCGATCCCTCAGGCTGTACTGCATCAACAAGCAACATCAGTGTGTAAAGGATATCACCACATGGGCTCAGGAACACTTCAGAAACTGTCAGTTGGTCGCTACATCTGTAAGTGCAAGTTAAAACTCTCCTATGCAAGGCGAAAACCGTTTATCAACAACACCCAGAAACGCCGTCGGCTTCGCTGGGCCTGAGCTCATCTAAGATGGACTGATACAAAGTGGAAAGTTGTTCTGTGGTCTGACGAGTCCACATTTCAAATTGTTTTTGGAAACTGTGGACGTCGTGTCCTCCGGACCAAAGAGGAAAAGAACCATCCGGATTGTTATAGGCGCAAAAGTTGAAAAGCCAGCATGTGTGATGGTATGGGGGTGTATTAGTGGCCAAGACATGGGTAACTTACACATCTGTGAAGGCGCCATTAATGCTGAAAGGTACATACAGCTTTTGGAGCAACATATGTTGCCATCCAAGCAACGTCACCATGGACGCCCCTGCTTATTTCAGCAAGACAATGCCAAGCCACGTGTTACATCAACGTGGCTTCGTAGTAAAAGAGTGCAGGTACTAGACTGGCCTGCCTGTAGTCCAGACCTGTCTCCCATTGAAAATGTGTGGCGCATTATGAAGCCTAAAATAGCACAATGGAGACCCCCGGACTGTTGAACAACTTAAGCTGTACATCAAGCAAGAATGGGAAAGAATTCCACCTGAGAAGCTTCAAAAATGTGTCTCCTCAGTTCCCAAACGTTTACTGAGTGTTGTTAAAAGGAAAGGCCATGTAACACAGTGGTGAACATGCCCTTTCCCAACTACTTTGGCACGTGTTGCAGCCATGAAATTCTAAGTTAATTATTATTTGCAAAAAAAAAATAAAGTTTATGAGTTTGAACATCAAATATGTTGTCTTTGTAGTGCATTCAATTGAATATGGCTTGAAAAGGATTTGCAAATCATTGTATTCCATTTATATTTACATCTAACACAATTTCCCAACTCATATGGAAACGGGGTTTGTACAAAGCTGGTCCAATTGTTTATCTTTTCAATGTTATTTTGTAATGTTGTTGTTTGATGTCATTTCCAAACAATCGTAAACAAGCTGCAGGCTAGCTTTCTGTAGGGTTACACTTTAGACGGCCATGCTTAAAATGTAACTATCGCACACGCGCGCACACACACACACACACACATACACACCCACTGTGCATGTCACTTTTAGGACATGACACAGTCAGCGACATGGGCGTCACACAGATAACACACCACTTCCCCTATTCCCACATTCATCATCACAAGCTACCTCATTTGTGCCGTGAATCAACAATGATGGGCATAACGTGTCCAAAATAGTGTGTCCATCTGCACGTGCCAGCATCAAATGTTGATTCCTGTTAAAACACCCCCCAAAAAGATTAAAACCAAGAAATCAGATGGTGTCTATTTATAGCGACAACGTATCCTGCTGCAGCTTTTGGCGTTTCTGGATCATACCTGGAAATGTTTTCACCAGAATAGCACACTTTCTCTGATGGATTTGCCATCTGCTTTTCCTTTCCCAACTCACTAACTTGTAAATCACTGTGGGGGAATCTTTTTTTTTGTTTTTTTAGCATCGATCATGATTATATGGCATAGTGGTGGCATTAAAAAAATGCACGAGCCATTGGAAAAACTTGGACTTGAAGAACTTTCCAGATAGACGCTGGTTTTAACATATAGGAGCTCAAATTGCAAATTGCAAAAGATGATGACAAAATGACTCAATGTTGTTTAACCCTCTCATGGATAGTGGTCACTCCAGTGGATAAGATATTCAAAAAAAAAAAGTCTTCTATGCAAAAAATACTCCTCAAAAACAAGATGGCTGCTGGGCATGCAGAAGTGCAGAGAAGAGGAGGAAAAATAATTTAAAGCGGAATAATAAGTGCAGCGGAATAATTTTAATTTACATAATAATTACTTTATTCGTGGGGATTATTCTGAAATGTTGGCTATCATTTTATATTTTTTGTGTATCCTTTGTTACCTTTCCATAAGGCGGTGCCATATTTTCATGCTTTAACAGTGGCGTACATTTTTTTAAATTTTCCTTTTCTTTGTCGCGTAAGAGAATTTTAACAATACAGACAAAATACACAAACAATGAGTGATAATAATGAATACAATTTATATATGTACATTAAAAGTATAAATAAAACTACAAAACCCAAAACCAGTGAAGTTGGCACGTCGTGTAATTCGTAAATAAAAACAGAATACAATGATTTGTAAATCATTTTCAACTGATATTCAATTGAGTAGACTGCAAAGACAAGATAATTAACGTTCAAACCGGTAAACTTTGTTAATTTTTGCAAATTTTAGCTCATTTGGAATTTGATGCCTGCAACATGTTTAAAAAACTGGCACAAGTGGCAAAAAAGACTGAGATAGTTGAAGAATACTCATCAAACACTTATTTGGAACATCCCACAGGTGAACAGGCAAATTGGGAACAGGTGGGTGCCATGATTGGGTATAAAAGCAGCTTCCATGAAATGCTCAGTCATTCACAAGCAAGGGTCACCGCTTTGTGAACAAATGCGTGAGCAAAATGTCCATCAGTTTAAGAACAACATTTCTCAACGAGCTATTGCAAGGAATTTAGGGATTTCAGCATCTACGGTTCGTAATACCATCAAAAGGTTCAAAGAATCTGAAGAAATCACTGTACGTAAGCGGCAAGGCTGAAAACTAACATTGAATGCCCATGACTTATGACGGTACTGCATCAAAAACCAACATCAGTGTGTAAAGGATATCACCACATGGGCTCAGGAACACTTCAAAAACCCACTGTCAGTAACTACAGTTGGTCGCTACATCTGTAAGTGCAAGTTAAAACTCTACTATGCAAGGCGAAAACCGTTTATCAACAACACCCAAAAACGCCGTCGGCTTCGCTGGGCCTGAGCTCATCTAAGATGGACTGATACAAAGTGGAAAAGTGTTCTGTGGTCTGACGAGTCCACATTTGAAATTGTTTTTGGAAACTGCATGTGGACGCCGTGTCCTCCGGCCCAAAGAGGAAAAGAACCATCCGGACTGTCATAGGCGCAATGTTCAAAAGGCAGCATGTGTGATGGTATGGGGGTGTATTAGTGCCCAAGACATGGGTAACTTACACATCTGTGAAGGCACCATTAATGCTGAAAGGTACATACAGCTTTTGGAGCAAATTTTGTAAATAAAATTGCAGTATCGTACATGTTATGCAAATAAATGAACAAGTAAAACATTGAGATGACTAAATAGTTTTAGTAAGTGGATAAACAGGTTTTTCCATGAAGTATCCTGGGTTCCTTGTTAGTGTGTACTGATCTTAAAGACAATGTACACTTCATTGCACGTGAAATATATCAATGTATTGATGATTAAATGCGTTATAATTCCAGAGAGTTTTGCAGAACGACTGCTTTAGTGATCCCTCTGTGCATTGTTCTCCTCTCTCATCATACACTTGCATAAAGGATTCCACCACAGAAAGCTGCTTCTTAGGTGGAGTTTGTTGTTGTTGTTCACCTCCTAAAGAGTTGCTTTTCCCGCACTCGGCTCGGTGCTGTTTCAGATGCCGAAATAAGTTTCTTGTGCTATTGCCTTTCTTAAGAAACTTTACAGTGTGCAGTCATTTGTTTCAAGCCTTTTACCGGCGACACTTTTCTTTTCTTTAAAACAAACTTCCCGCTCTCGTTACCATTAGTCTTATCCATGTTTTGCTAGGCTTGTGGATCTCCGCTAAGTAAGTAAAGGGGCCAGCAAGGGCTATGGAAGCTCATGGGGGCAAAAAGTCTGACGGAGCAAGTTCATTTCCCTGCATTTAATTTAAAATGTCTCTATTCATTTTGACAAGCAATGTGTTTGTTTAAATCATTATTTCAAAGTGTAGAAACATGAGGTTTAAACATCTAATTGGAACTACAACCTGATGATTAATTGAAGATCAACTGAAATGATTGGATGGAATTGGGTGTCTAAGCCTGACCCTTTAACGTGCTAACGTTAGCATGCTAACTTTTTTAGCTAATATTACAGTCGTACACCTTAGAGCGGGGGTGTCAAACTCAAATACAGAGTGGGCCAAAATTTAAAACTGAACAAATGAACCTTTAACGTACTCTACGAGCTATCGTCACATCCGCTTTTCATCCATTCTAACATCGTCCAGACCCAGTCACAAGATATGTGCGGCTTCTGTATGCACACACGAGCGAATCCAGCGCATACTTAATCAACAGCGATACAGGTTATACTGAGGGTGCCAGTATAAAAAACGTTAACACTGTTAGAAATATACGCCACACTGTGAATCTACACCAAACAAGAATGACAAACACATTTCGGGAGAACATCCGCACCGTAACACAACATAAACACAACAGAACAAATACCCAGAATCCTTTGCAGCACTAACTCCCGGGACGCTACAAAATACGCCCCCGCTACCACCAAACCGTTGCATTCTAGTGTGTGTGCGTTAGAGATGCGCGGATAGGCAATTATTTCATCCGCAACCGCATCACAAAAGTCGTCACCCATCCGCCATCCACCCGAACTAACATTTTATCAAAACCGCACCCGCCCGCACCCGCCCGTTGTTATATATCTAATATAGACGATGTAAGGCATTAGTGAGGTTATAAAGCTTTTGCCTGTTAAAGAAAGGAGACTGATCCAATGCAGCAGAGACATTCAATGCGTGCCACGCTGTCACGGCCCAGACGCACACCAGTGCGCAATAATCTGGGAGCCGCGCCACTCAAACTGCTGCAGGCAGCTGCGTCCACACATGCATCTGTAAGCCTTGTTTTAACATCCTGTGGCACTCTTCTGGGATCACGGCGGACGAAACTGCTCATGCTCAGGGTGTTTGTGGAGGTTCGGGGTTTTGCACAAATGTGATGCACCATGTTAGATGTCCCGGTTTTGTGACTGTCGTAGACCTAAACAGCGTCGCAGCTCTTGCAAATCACATAGCCAGCATTACTATCATCCTGATTTACAACCTCATAAAAACGAGTCCACGCTGAACTTTTCTGGCCTTTTTTTCCCCTGGTCCTTAGTATTCCCTTTTTTAGTGTGTCGCGTACCACGTTTGCTGCCGGCGTTGCCATCTCTTTTTTTTTTTCTTCTTCTGTTGTGGCATATGCTGCAGGTGCCTGCTCATTTTTCGTATGTGGGTAACAACATTTAACTATGTATATATATTTACCAATTGGTTTAACTGCCACCCGCCTGAATCTATTTAAAATCTAATTTTTTTTAATTTCAACCGCCCGACCCGCGGATAAAATCTAATTTTTTTTTATTTCAACCGCCCGACCCGCGGATAATCCGCGGACTCCGCGGTTGTGTCCGCAAACCACGCATCTCTAGTGTGCGTGCAGAAGCCGCACATGTTATGTGACTGGGCCAGCACTCGTTTGGCTGGCTGGCTGGAAGACTCCCAGAAGGATCGGTGGGCCAGCTTTAGTGTTAATTTGATATCGCCTCAAGGGCCAAGTGAAATTACACGGGCCAGAGTTTGACACCCATGCCTTAGAGCAGGGGTGCCCACACTTTTTCTGCAGGCGAGCTACTATTCAATTGATCACGTCGTGGGGATCTACCTCATTCATATATATCATTTATATTTACTTATTTATGAAATATATGTTTTTGTTAACAAGTTAAAGGTGTTTAATGATAATGCATGAATGTTTAACACATATAGTTAACATTGTTAATAAATTAAAGGTGTTTAATGATAATACAAGTATGTTTAATACATATAGTTAATATTGTTAACAAGTTAAAGGTGTTTAAAGATAATGCAAGCATGTTTAACACATATAGTTAATATTGTTAACAAGTTAAAGGTGTTTAATGATAATACAAGCATGTTTAACAAATATAGTTAATATTGTTAATAAGTTAAAGGTGTTTAAAGATAATACAAACATGTTTAACACATATAGTTAATATTGTTAACAAGTTCAAGGTGTTTAATGATAATGCAAGCATGTTTAACACATACTTAATATTGTTAATAAATTAAAGGTGTTTAATGATAATACAAGAATGTTTAATACATATAGTTAATAAATTAAAGGTGTTTAATGATAATACAAGTATGTTTAATACATATAGTTAATATTGTTAATAAATTAAAGGTATTTAATGATAATACAAGTATGTTTAACACATATAGTTAATATTGTTAATAAGTTAAAGGTGTTTAAAGATAATGCAAGCATGTTTAACACATATAGTTAATATTGTTAACAAGTTAAAGGTGTTTAAAGATAATACAAGCATGTTTAACACATATAGATTCCTTTCTTTCATGAAGACAAGAATATAAGTTGGTGTATTACCTGATTCTGATGACTTTTGCATTGATTGGAATCAGACAGTGGTGCTGATAACGTCTGCATTTTCGAATGGAGGAGAAAAAAAGTTCTCCTTTCTGTCCAATACCACATGAAAGTGGTTGGTTTTTGGCATCTTATTTGTCCAGCTTCCGTACTCCTTTGTATACACTTGACAAGAAATACATTGTTGGCAAACACCGTAGCTTGCTAGCTTGTGCACGCAAGCTTTCTGAGACTCTTATTTTGTTAGCGCAACTGTGCAACTGTGCAGTCGGTCTTTGGAGTTTTGACGACAGGTACGGCGCCAGAGTCTGTTGAAATAAAGTGTTTCTCGCCTTCCAGTCGGTAATTTTAATGAGCTGGCAGCAGCCAGCGTCATCTCAGAAGACCCTCGGGTGCCGTGAATGTCAATCAAGTGACGAAAGTGACGTCATAGTGAAGATTTATGATCGCTCATTTTTAGGACTATTTTTTTAATGCCTGGCTGGTGATCGACTGACACACCCTCCGAGATCGACCGGTAGCTCGCGATCGACGTAATGAGCACCCCTGCCTTAGAGTCATATAACTTCGTACTTGATACATGTTAACTGTTAGCATGCTAACTTTAGCATGTTGGCATTTTTTTAATTTTTGTGTTAGTAAGTAAGGGCATCTAGAAAGACGTGACCTCCGCACCATGCATGTCCAGCCGACTCCCGTAAACCCCAAGCTGCAAGGGGAGTGAGTGTTCATAAAAACCTTATTTTGTGCGTTCTTTCTTGACAATTTATTTGATCAAATAAACCTCTCATGCATGTTGTCCACTCTGTTGTACATTTTACTAACTCCTTGAACAATGTTTTTAAAAAATGAAGGTTAGATTTGTTATCATGCATAGAGAGTAATAACACTGAAGACTGAATAAAAACAAATCCGTAATTATCATAAACCGTGCACAAAAGGGTTATATAATCATTGTACCATAATTTACAGGTTTTTTTTGGTAAAATGGTGAAAGCTTGCCTCAGTATTCACAGGCTATTTCGGTGGGAATTGCAATTTTCAGCATTCCCAATGTACTGCTTTCCCAATGTGCTGTTTTTGGTGGCTCAACGTCAGGGCGGGGGAAATGATTCAGGCCGCTGGCATGCATGGCAGCGCCGCAGCTGGACGTTGCACCTGCAAGCGGGGACAACAAGCTGTCGGGTGCATGTTGGGTAATACATTTCTTCCCTGATTTTTTTTTTCCCTTCCTTGCACTCCTCACTTGCAGCATCCACTTCATTAAACACAATGACTCACATTAATGGAGTAGGTGATATCATTGTACCCACTGGGGAATACTGCATAAGTATTAATGGTGAATATTCCCACACAATCTTGCAAAATATATATGAAATATCACATTACACAAGATAATGTCCAAACCTTTTTAGCAGTACAGAAAGGTAGTTTGTTTCACTGATTCACACAAAGTCCATAGTACACTGCAAAAACTGAAATCTAAGTAAGATGAAATATCTCAAATAAGGGTAATATTTGCTTATTTTCTGTCTGATAAGATCATTCTTCTCACGAAGCAGATTTTATGTTAGAGTGTTTTACTTGTTTTAAGGGTTTTGGTCCTAAATGCATACTTGCCAACCCTCCCGAATTTTCCGGGAGACTCCCGAAATTCAGCGCCTCTCCCAAAAAACACCCGGGACAAATATTCTCCCGAAAATCTCCCGATTTTCAGCCGGAGCTGGAGGGGGCGTGGCTTCCAGCTCCGGCGGACCTGAGTGAGGACAGCCTTTTTTCATGACGGGAGGACAACAGGGTGACAAGAACTAAATCATCCAGACTAGAGATAAAGTGTATTATTATGTTTATTTTACCTTAAAATAAATATATTTATTAATTTAAAAAAAAAAAAAACTAAATACATTTTTACTATATTTTGCTAAAAACATCAAAATTAATTGTATTTTTATTTGTATTTTTTCGTGACTCCTTATTACATCCAGCCATAGAATTATACATTAAAATAAACATTTTTCAAATAATAGATTTTAAATTATCATAATAATTCATTTAAAATGACCATATTTAATTATTAAAATAATTGCTTGTTTATCAACAACTTTAGCATTTTATTCATTACATTTTGAAACTCTCAGAAGCCAAGTTATGTTATATTCCTTAATATTTATTTATGCAAGTTTGAAGTATCAATTATCTAAACACAGTTTTGTTTGCATATTTTCAGGATGTAGATATCTCTCTCTCTCTCTCTCTCTCTCTCTCTCTCTCTCTCTCTCTCTCTCTCTCTCTCTCTCTCTCTATATATATATATATATATATATATATATATATATATATGTATGTATGTGTGGGGAAAAAAATCACAAGACTACTTCATCTCTACAGGCCTGTTTCATGAGGGGGTTCCCTCAATCATCAGGAGGTTTTAATGGGAGCATTCACATACCATGGTTTATATAGGGCACAGAGTGGGTGGGTACAGGCTGGTGTAGGGGCGTGGTGATTGGCTCATGTGTTACCTAGGAGGTGTTTCCGTCTGTGGCGGCATGCTGATACAATTTCGCTGCGCTTGTTGAGGGATGACAGGTCTGGACGGTAAATAATAAACAGTTTCTCTTTCAAGCATAGGTTGCATCTTTTATTACCACTATTGTAAGGTGTGCTGGATGCAAGAATTTGTCATGTTATTGAATATTCAACGTTATTGTCTTTGAGGTCCCAAATGTGTTTGCTGAGTTCTGTGGTATTCCGCAGGTTTTGGTTCCTGAAAGAAGCCTTGTGATTGTTCCATCTGGTTTTAAACTCTCCCTCGGTTAATCCTACATATGTGTCGGATGTGTTAATGTCCTTGCGTGTTACCTTAGATTGGTAGACAACTGATGTTTGTAAGCACCCCCCGTTGAGAGGGCAATCAGGTTTCTTGCGGCAGTTACAGCCTTTGTTGGTTTTGGGGTCGCTCTGTCCGGGGGCCGACGGCTCATTTGCAATTGTTTTGTTGTGGTTTGAGATAAAGCGCAGCGAAATTGTATCAGCATGCCGCCACAGACGGAAACACCTCCTAGGTAACACATGAGCCAATCACCACGCCCCTACACCAGCCTGTACCCACCCACTCTGTGCCCTATATAAACCATGGTATGTGAATGCTCCCATTAAAACCTCCTGATGATTGAGGGAACCCCCTCATGAAACAGGCCTGTAGAGATGAAGTAGTCTTGTGATTTTTTTTCCCACACATACATATATTGCGCTCTTCTACGGTATCGAGCACTATTTTTTGGATAACCTTATTAAGACATATATATATATATATATATATATATATATATATAGATATATATATATATATATATATATATATATATATATATATATATATATATATATATATATAATATGTATGAAATACTTGACTTGGTGACTAGCTGTCAATATACTCCTCCCCTCTTAACCACGCCCCCAACCAAGTCCCACCACGCCCCCACCCCCCACCTCCCGAAATCGGAGGTCTCAAGGTTGGCAAGTATGCCTAAATGATCTCAGTAAGATATTACAGCTTGTTGCTGAGATTTGATGACCTATATTGAGTAAAACATGCTTGAAACTAGAATATCAACTGTTGCAAAGCTGTGTCTTTAACACTCACAAGTATAAAACTACTTTTTTAAAGTAATGATTTCTTACTTCAAGCATGAAAAGAAAAATCATGATGCCGAGCGCATATCATTATGTCAAGATAATGGCACTAGCATTTACTTCATTTAAGAATATTTTTCAACATATCATACTTGCCAACCCTCCCGGATTTTCCGGGAGACTCCCGAAATTCAGCGCCTCTCCCGAAAACCTCCCGGGACAAATTTTCTCCCGAAAATCTCCCAAAATTCAGGCGGAGCTGGAAGCCACGCCCCCTCCAGCTCCATGCGGACCTGAGTGACGTCAGGTGCGCAACACCACGTAAATCGTTGGCCAACCAAAAAGTAACCCCAGTACGCTATAGCCAACATTCACCAGGAGATGGCAACAGACAAACATAGATCACTATTACATTCCTCCCCTTTTAGAAATGTATAGAAGTTACTCAAAATAAATAAACAACCCAACCAAAAAATGCAGCAGCTCAATTAAAAAAACTACTTAAGCCACATTCTTTTCTTTTTTTTTAGTACTGAACTCTTAACCCTCATTTGTAAAAAATAACATGCTTATTATACAAACATTATTTGTACAAATTTTTATACTGTCTTCAGAGATTCAGTTTTTTTGGTGGTACTCGAAACCTTTCTGGGTACCTGCGAAAGGGTGTTCAGCATGGTTGGAAAAATAGTGACAGAATAGAACAAGGATGGACAATTCAACCCTTAACTCAACAATGAGTAGATGAGTGTTATGTGTGTGTATATGTGTAAATAAATGAACACTGAAATTCAAGTATTTCTTTTATTTATATATATATATATATATATACATATATATATATATATATATATATATATATATATATATATATATATATATAAATAAAATAAATATATATATAGCTAGAATTCACTGAAAGTCAAGTATTTCTTATATATATATATATATATATATATATATATATATATATATATATATATATATATATATATATATATATATATATATATATGTATATATATATATATATATATATATATATATATATATGAAATACTTGACTTGGTGAATTCTAGCTGTAAATATACTCCTACCCTCTTAGCCCTGTCCCCAACCACGCCCCCGCCCCACCACGGCCACCCCACCCCGACCACGGCCCCCCCCCCCCCCCCACCTCCCGAAATCGGAGGTCTCAAGGTTGGCAAGTATGCAACATATTGAGCAAAAATGTCTCTTTTTTTCTCTCTACCAAGACAAGTGCACTTTTTAGTGAGAATATACTTATTTTAAGGTATTTTGGGGTTCATTGAGGTTAGCTAATTTGACTTGTTTTGGAAAGTCTTGACAAGCCGAATTTTCTTGTTCTATTGGCAGATACTTTTGCTTAGTTCAAATAAAATACCCCGAATTTTTGTATTTTTTTTTCTTGTTTTTGAACACTGACTTTTTGCAGTGTAGTCCATTTGATTGATAAACAGTAAATCCATAGTTGCCCATTTTACTGACATACATAATGCTTATAGTAATGTGTTTGTGATGTACAAAAAGTCAATAGTAGCCCCTGTGATTGATAAACAGAAAACCACAGTAGCCTGTCTGACTGATTTACAAAAAGTCCATAGTAGTCAGTTTGTGACGTACAAAAAGTCTATAGTAGCCCGTTTAATTGATGTAGATAATGTCCATAGTAGCCCATTTGACCGATGTGCAGAAAGTCCACAATAGTCAGTTAGCAGTGTTGGGTTAGTTACTGAAAAGCAGTAACTAGTTACAGTTACTAGTTACTTCATTTCAAAAGTAACTCAGTTACTAACTCAGTTACTTACACCAAAAAGTAATGCGTTACTGTGAAAAGTAACTATTTAGTTACTTCTTTTTTCTTTTCTTTTTTAAAGCTCCAATTAATGCCCTTTTAGCCTTCATTTCAGTACTGTTATTGCACTGGACAATAATACAATGTGTTGATCAACTTGACATGCATTTGCATCACTCAACTCTGCTAAGCCATGTGCTCTACATACAACACACAAAGACAAAGATATGTTACAAAGGCCAATTTGTTTCTGGCCAGAACAAATTGACAAAACTATTTTAAATAGCTGCAACATAACATACATAAGTAACAAACAGCATAATAACAGCATAGATGTAAAGCAAGAAAGGCACACACTACATACACAAAGTCTAACCAGGCATTTTCTTCCTCAAGTAATTCTTATACAAAATCATGTCTGAAACCCAGAACACTCTACACATTTCCCCAGTTTTAGTTTAGAGATAAGGAAAGATTGGCCTGGCCCACTAGGATCCCTCTTTATGTTTGTGAACTTTATAGTCTATACATTTAGAGTGATGTGATAATCAAACACTCTAGAAGTCTAAAATGAAAGAGTATATAAGAGAATTGACAGCAACGTTCCCTCTAAGGAGTGCGCCTGTGCAATTGCGCACTGCTCAAGCGTCCTCTGCGCACGACAAATCTATGCCATGCACAAAATCAAATAAAAAAATAAGCGCATAACAATTTTCGACACGACAGAGAAAACCGTTTTCGTCATCATTGTTCAAATATTGTAACGTCTGTCGAGACGCTTTGAGGACATGAATTCCATCCATCACTTTACTGAGCAAAACTCTTTACTGTCGGCCATAAACACATCACCAAAACATTAGTAAAAAAAATGATATCTAGCAAAAGTGGTCATTTTCTGCAGTACAAACCAGACCAAAAGCAACTTTGTTATATCAACAGCAGCCGCTCGCTCTCTCACGTGCGCCAACACTTGCACATATGGCACTTAGCCAGTGATGCGTTTACAGCCACACAAAAAGTCGGACAACTCCAACACCACACAAAGTGTCATTCCAGGTCGTTACACTATGATATACCAATCAAATGTGTGCTTATTCTAGTGTCATTTATTAGGAATCTTAATTTATAAATATTAATCATTAAATGCTGTTAGTATATTAAATAAATACTAATAAAAATATATTTTTTACAAACAGGAAGTTGCAGGAATGTACACTTGATCCCCTGCTTACATCTCATTGTGCAACATGTGAATGTTTTAATGGGAACTAAATGCAATGTCTGAAAGGGGTACAAATTATTTCCAAAGCAGGACCTCCACCCAGACAAACAATACAAGTACACAGTTCATGAAAAACAATATTTGTTGTTATTGTCATTATAAGTGGGCCTAAACACTTATATTAGAAATGGAAATGACTGCTGTCATTTGATTCTAATAATAAGAGAATGTTGTCTGTCTATCTGTGTTGGCCCTGTGATGAGGTGGGGACTTGTCCAGAGTGTAACATGCCTTCCGCCCGAATGCAGCTGAGATAGGCTCCAGCGACCCCGAAAGGGACAAGCGGTAGAAAATGGATGGATGGATGGAGATGTAAGTTGTTATTTAGTGAGGTTTGGGCCAGGTGTGCTGCTGGTGTAGCCACAGTGTGCAGGTGTGATGTTGCTCACATGGACTCCACTCAATGCTCAGGGACTTTTTGCATTTGCTCACACATGAACAATTAGAGGGAACATTGATTGACAGAGTGTGTACCTTCAGCGGTGAATGGTGGTGGTGGTGGAGGTGAAGTGGCATCAGAGTCTCTGTCTCTCTTTACTAGCTTCGTGGAAGCATGTTGCTATGTAGCTTGTTTCAGCAGATTTGAATTGCTGTTTTGGGCAGTAGATGGCATCTTTGATCCAAAGCACAATTTACATTTAACTAAAATGTTATTTTCTTTGTGCTCGACAAAAGAAAAGTAGTGAAAATATCTCCATGTTAGCAAACTCGACTTCTGGCTCCGCCATGATCAGACACGCCCCCCCCCCCCTCGCTCCCCACACTCACACTCACACACACCCACACAGAGCGCATGTCTCTCTCTCTTCTCCGGCTTGTGACACAAGAAGAATCAGAACGATGACAAAGCAGCGCTCCGATAAAACACACTTTATACTACATAAAAAGTAACGTAAAATAACGCAGTAACGCATCATGTAGTAACAGTAACGGAGTTACTGAATATAAAAAAATAACGCGTTAGATTACTAGTTACCGCCGAAACTAACGGCGTTACAGTAACGCGTTACTTTGTAACGCGTTAGTCCCAACACTGTCAGTTAGTGATATCCATAAAGTCCATAGTAATCAATATGTGATGTACAAAAAGTCCATAGTAGCCCGTTTGATTGATGAAGCTAAAGTCCATAGTATTCCATTTGACTGATTTACAGAAAGTTCATAGTATGTCATTAGTTTGGGATTTACAGAAAGTCTGCACTAGCTCGTTTCACTGACGTTGATGTACAGAAAGCCCATAGTACTATAGTCCGTTTGTGATGTACAAAAAGTCCATAGTAGTCAGTTTGTGATGTACAGTCAGTTCATAGCAGCCAGTTTCACAGATGAAATTAAGTCTATTGTAGTCTGTTATGTACAAAAAGATTATAGCAGTCTGTGATCAGAGTAGACCATTTAATTGATGTAGATCAAATCCACAGTAGTCAGTTTGCGATCTACAGAATGTCTGTAGTAGCCCATTTGACTGATGGACACCAAATCTATAGAAGTCAATTTGGGATGTACAAAAAGTCCATAGTAGTCCGTTTGGGATGTACAAGAATTCCGTCAATAGTAATCTGTTTAATTGATGTAGATAAAATCCATAGTCTGTTTGCGATCTACTTAAAGTCTGTAGTATCCCATTTGACTGATATACACAAAGTCTATAGAAGTCAATTCGTGATGTACAATAAGTCCACAGTAGTCCGTTTGGGATGTACAAGAAGTCTATAGTAATCCGTTTGATTGATGTACAGAACGTTTATAACAGCCTGTTTGATTGATGGGTGTGGCAGAAGGTATCAAAATGACACTACCGATTTTGACTGACATTCAGGTTACCGCACCTCCACTCCACCCTGCAATACTCCATAAATCATGTAATTAGCACGCACAAACTCAGAGGACTTTCAAATGCGGTTCAGAAACCCTTAAAATGAGGTGAATAAATCTCTGGAAAGATGTCACTCAAATTGGTGGTTGCTTTTTTAGGCAATAAAGTCTATGCAATGCTATTTTAGATGAGAATAAACATTGTATCATACTTTTAAAGTTCTAAAGATACCAGGTTATAACTTTTTCGACAGTTGTAAAAAAAAATAAATAAGAGTGTTTCCTGCACCATGACCAAAAACATATGACATTTGTGTTTGTACAGAGATATATTCCCCTGAGTGGCTCCAGGGGTCAAACCCTTGCTGACTGGAATTGATTTAGACCACAATTACCTCTACGAAAACGCCGCCCGTTGTCGATTTGAGCTGAAGCCCAGGTGTATAGCAGACAAGCAATATGGGACCGTTTGAGTTTGGCGTTCAACCAAGTGCATATAAGCATACCCCCAAGAACCAGAGCGAGCGATCTGTCAGCAGCTGTCAGCGCTCGTCTCTCACGGCGTCCGTTTTTCTTCTTGGGGGTGAGATTGGTCCACAGCGTCAGGTGGAGCCGATGCATGAGTTTCACATTTAGTAGCCACTGACAGATTTACTCGACTTTTGTGAGCTCTGCTGGACTTTTTAGTAGAAAACAACAAAATTATGTTCTGGTGTTCCCCAAGGTTGTATCCTTGGTTCCCTGTATACTTGTATTAGTACGAGATTCATTAATAGAACATTTACCAACATTTGTTAATAAAAAGTTCCAAACGTTTCTCAATAACGAGATAGCTTTAGCTATGTGGTGTTCCTCAAGGTTGTACTATATGCTTAGCCCATACTTGCCAACCCTCCCGAATTTTCCGGGAGACTCCCGAAATTCAGCGCCTCTCCCGAAAACCTCCCGGCAGGGCCGGCCCGTGGCATAGGCCGTATAGGCAAATGCTAAGGGCGCCGTCCATCAGGGGGCGCCACGCCAGTGCCACAAATGTTGGAGAGAAAAAAAAAAAAAAAGTTGGTACTATTATTTCTAAATACAAAAAATAATCCCACGTTAATTAAAATGCAAAGTAAAGCCTATATAATAGAAATATTATTTGTTACAACATTACGCCCCCCCCCTCCCTTCCCGTATCATGACTCTTTTTGGACGTCACCACATCAAAAAATCAACACAAGATGTCAAAACGGCCAAAACTGTCAGGTGCCCAGGGAAGAAAAAAGAGAAAAGAAGAGGAGGAGAAACGAGAAAAAGACAGAGGTAGCAGGTAGGTAACGTTAGCCTACATTAAATTATTTGTCTGTTACAGAATGTGATAGTAACCTGGCTTTTTAGCATTAAGCTAATGTTACATGATTCGGCAATTGCTAATCAATAAATAGCTAGTTCTGTTTTAACGTCGGGTTAATGTTGTGGAGGGGGCTAAATCGTTATGGAAAATAATAATGTACCTCAGGGACATTTGTATTAGATCTTTTAAGCAGGTGTTTTTTGTTTACATTGTTATTGCCTTCTGGTTAGCTAATGTTTGCCCTGCAGGTAATAGTCACTTTTCCACCCCTTTATATATTAGGTATAGTTGTAAGCCTAGTTGTTAAAGTGCACATCATTAATGTTAATTAAGCAATATGTATGTAAAAAATATTGTATTTCATATATTCATTTTTTATTTTTGCATTCATTTATTTATTCATATTTTTTTTTATCTTGTTAACTATTCTGATTGTTAATTTGCTTTCTTTAAGTAAAAAAAAGGTCAAAGACAAAGCTATCCGGTTTCTTGTGAGTATATACACTTCACTGCCGATGTGGGGGGGCGCCACCTAAAATCTTGCCTAGGGCGCCAGATTGGTTTTGTCCCGAAAATCTCCCGATTTTCAGCCGGAGCTGGAAGCCACGCCCCCTGGACAGCCTTTTTTCATGACGGGAGGACAACAGGGTGACAAGAACTAAATCCTCCAGACTAGAGATAAATTGTATTATTATGTTTCTTACCTAAAAATAAATATATTTATTAATTATAAAAAAAACAAAAAACTAAATACATTTGTACTATATTTTGCTAAAAACATCAAAATTAATTGTATTTTTATTTGTATTTTTTCGTGACTCCTTATTACATCCAGCCATAGAATTATACATTAAAATAAACATATTTCAAATAATTGATTTTAAATTATCATAATAATTCATTTAAAATGACCATATTTAATTATTAAAATAATTGCTTGTTTATCAACAACTTTAGCATTTTATTCATTACATTTTGAAACTCTCAGAAGCCAAGTTGTTATATTCCTTAATATTTATTTATGCAAGTTTGAAGTATCAATTATCTAAACACAATTTGTTTGCATATTTTCAGGATGTATATATATATATATATATATATATATATATATATATATATATATATGTGTATGAAATACTTGACTTGGTGAATTCTAGCTGTCAATATACTCCTCCCCTCTTAACCACGCCCCAACCACGCCCCGCCCCACCCCGACCACGCCCCCACCCCCCACCTCCCGAAATCGGAGGTCTCAAGGTTGGCAAGTATGGCTTAGCCCAGCAGGTTTTCTGCATGTTTTAACTACTTACTGAACATATTTTCTATCATTTGTTCCTTTTTCACAAATATTTCAACAAAACGACATTTACTATTAGACCTTTGTGGGATATTTCATTCGTAATCCTGTTTGCACTATTAACTACGTCATTCGCACAGACCATCAAAAAATGTCATTATGATAATATCCTATAAAAAGTGCAGCAAATCTAGAATTTTCTTTCTTTCCATGGAATACCAGAACTGTTAAACTAAGTGTATAAATGCTGTCCTTATTCTGTTGTCTGTTATCCTGGAAATTGACCTCTACTACTGTAGCTTACCATCATTTGACAATACGATTTACATTTTTATTAAGTGTGTTTTGCATTCAAAAGCTCAAAATACGAATAAAGCAACATTTATTGCATACAACTATATATGCGCAGTATTTACTTGCCTATTGAGTAAAAAAAAAAATCAATACATAGGAAAACTAAATAATAATTAAATTAAATTATTAAAATCACATTAAATTAAATGAATGAAAATAATTAAAAACATTTTTTTTCTTAATTTCCCCTCGGGGATTAATAAAGTATTTCTGATTCTGATAAATGAATAAAACATACTTATCTATTTGGTTAAGATTGATTTCTGCTATTCATGGAGGTTGCATTCTGTGATGGGTGGTAACATGCTACAGTTAGATTTACTAAAGTACCTTTTTGGAAATATTGTAGTCATCAGAGTAGTTTTAATGCAACACACTTTTTACTTTTTTATTTAAATATTTTTGGAAAGAAGGAACTCTATTTTTCTATATTACATTCCAATTGCTACATTAATTTTCATTTATTGCTTGTATTCCGACACGTGACTTCTTCCCGGAAAAGAACCAAGCTGTAATGGCTGTTAGTGCGCGCTTCTGCTTGCTGTACGAGTACACAAGGGCCTAAATATTAAAAATAAATCCTACTATGCAATGGAATTGATCCCTAAACGTTATATAAAAAACACATTGTCGAATACTAAAGGATTACCGTATTTTTCGGACTATAAGTCGCAGTTTTTTTCATAGTTTGGCCGGGCTCCAGTGCGACTTATATATGTTTTTTTCCTTTTTTATTATGCATTTTCGGCAGGTGCGACTTATACTCTGAAAAATACTGTGCTTGTAGGTGGAGTTCCCAGACACATCGAACTATTGTGTGCAGGCAGATGGAAACTTGGAAAAGCATGGAGGTTTACAACTTATTTTTGTGTGGCTGGGTCAAAGAAATTGGTATCAAGATTCTGCCGGATAAATCCATCCATCCATTTCCTACCGCTTGTTCCTTGTCCAGGGTACACCCTGGACAAGTCGCCACCTCATCATAGGGCCAACACCATACTTGCCAACCCTCCCGGATTTTCCGAGAGACTCCCGAAATTCAGCGCCTCTCCCGAAAATCTCCCGAAAATCTCCCGAAATTCAGGCGGACCTGAGTGACGTGTCGACAGCCTGTTTTCACGTCCGCTTTCCCACAATATAAACAGCATGCCTGCCCAATCACGTTATAACTGTAGAATGATGGAGGGAAAATTCTTGGTTTCTTATGTGGGTTTATTGTTAGGCAGTTTCATTAACGTCCTCCCAGCGCGGCAACAACACACAACAACAGCAGTCACGTTTTTGTAAAGCAGTTCGTCTGCCGTAAACAGCAATGTTGTGACACTCTTAAACAGGACAATACTGCCATCTACTGTACATGCATATGTGACAATAACATCTAGGGCTTTTAGAGAGCGCAGTGCACAACTGCGCACACAACAAGGAGACGAAGCAGAATGCATCATCAGAGAGGGTGTTCAGCATGGTTAGAAAAATAGTGACAGAGAATAGAACAAGGATGGACAATTCAACCCTTAACTCAACAATGAGTAGATGAGTGTTATGTGTGTGTATATGTGTAAATAAATGAACACTGAAATTCAAGTATTTCTCTTATTTATATATATATATATACCGTATATATACATATATATATATATATATATATATATATATATATATATATATATATATATATATATATATATATATATATATATATATATATATATAGCTAGAATTCACTGAAAGTCAAGTATTTCATATATATATATATATATATATATATATATATATATTAAATACTTGACTTGGTGAATTCTAGCTGTAAATATACTCCTTCCCTCTTAACCACGCCCCCCACCTCCCGAAATCGGAGGTCTCAAGGTTGGCAAGTATGGCCAACACAGACAGACAACATTCACACATGAGGGGCAATTTAGTGTTGCCGTTCAACCTATCCCCAGGTGCATGTCTTTGGAGGTGGGAGGAAGCCGGAGTATCCGGAGGGAACCCACGCGGCCACGGGGTGAACATGCAAACCCCACACAGAAAGATCCCGAGCCCGGGATTGAACTCAGGACCTTCGTATTGTGAGGCACGTGCACTAACCCCTGTTCCACCGTGCTGCCTTGCCGGATAAATATGCATTGTTTTTGCTCGTGTAAGGTTGCATTTCATGATTTAACTTCACGTCTTTTGCCATGTTTTTTGCTATTGCACCCGTCGTTTAAGAGTAGCGTGGTTTTACCGTCTTTATCAAATGATAACTATAGATGTCAATGTTGTGTATGTGCTGAATGATTCATTTATGATTGGTAAAAGCTTAACTCTTTTAGGTTTTCTTTTATTTAGACTCGCCGAGTTGGTGCTTTACGGAACACTCGTAGCAAACGTGTCATGAAGGGGAGCTGCACTTTTTGGGGGAATTTTGCCTATCCTTCACAACCATTATGAAATACATGACGACGGGTGGATTTTTTTTGAATGCATTCTAAATATTAAATAAACATAAATAAGAGTCCGCTTACAGCGGAACTAATGGGAGGTCCTCTATTCCAGTGTTTTTCAACCTTTTTTGAGCAAAGGCACATTTTTTGCGTTGAAAAAATCCGGAGGAACACCACCAGCACAAATCGTCAAAAAACGAAACTCAGTTGACAGTAAAAAGTCGTTGTCCCAACTGTCGGATATGAATTCAAACCATAACCATAACCAAGCATGCATCACTATAGCACTTGTCTCAAAGTAGGTCTACTGTCACGACCTGTCACATCCCGCCGTGACTTATTTTAAGTTTTTCGGTGTTTTCCTGTGTGTAGTGTTTTAGTTCTTGTCTTGCGCTCCTATTTTGGTGTTGATTGTCATGTCATATACAAATGTACTTTGTGGACCCTGTCTGCTCCACACGCTGTAAGTTTTTGCTGTCGTCCAGCATTCTGTTTTTGTTTACTTTGTAGCCAGTTTTAGTTTTGTTCTGCATAGCTTTCCCTAAGCTTCAATGCCTTTTCTTAGGGGCACTCACCTTTTTTTTAAATTTTTGGTTTAAGCATTAGATACCTTTTTACCTGCACGCTGCTTCCCGTTGTTTCCGACATCTACAAAGCAATTAGCTACCGGCTACCACCTACTGATACGGAAGAGTATTACACGCTCTAGGCAGCACCGACACTCAACAACAACACATCATTTGCAGACTATAAATACTGGTTTGCAAAAAATATTTTTAACCTAAATAGGTGAAATTAGATCATCTCCCACGGCACACCAGACTGTGTCTCACGGCACACTAGTGGTTGAAAAACACTGCTCTATTCCGCCCATAAAACCCGATAAATAACCATCCAAAAAGTGCCAAGAATACTCAATTTACATTTCGTGACTTGAATATTAACCAAGTATTAGTGATATTGTTATTAAAAGCGCTAACGCACACAAAGTATTTATGGAAGTTTATTGTAGATCGTAAATCATGCCTCTCACCTGGAAAGTAGATGGCTGAGGACGTACTCCGACAAGTCGGTACACTTTGACAGCCATTTAGGACTCGGAAATGGCAAGAACGACACAAAAAGACACTTGAGACTGAGAAAAGACTGCGAACTCGTGCATTCTTTGGCTCTGCTCCCTTGTACTGGAGTGTGTGGTCATTTTGTTGTCTTTTCATAAAATCTTGATTACCTCTCGAGGAACTCTGAAGAAACGCTTATCCTGTTCGCGATTTAAACGCTTCATACAGCCATACTTGCCAACCTTGAGACCTCCGATTTCGGGAGGTGGGGTTGGGGGCGTGGTCGGGGGTGGGACGGGGCGTGGTTGGAGGCGTGGTTAAGAGGGGAGGAGTATATTGACAGCTAGAATTCACCAAGTCAAGTATTTCATATATATATATATATATATATATATATATATATCCTGAAAATATGCAAACAAAACTGTGTTTAGATAATTGATACTTCAAACTTGCATAAATAAATATTAAGGAATATAACATTGCTTGGCTTCTGAGAGCTTCAAAATGTAATGAATAAAATGCTAAAGTTGTTGATAAACAAGCAATTATTTTAATATTTAAATATGGTCATTTTAAATGAATTATTATGATAATTTAAAATCAGTTATTTCAAATATGTTTATTTTAATGTATAATTCTATGGCTGGATGTAATAAGGAGTCACAAAAAAATACAAATAAAAATACAATTAATTTTGATGTTTTTAGCAAAATATAGTAAAAATGTATTTAGTTTTTTTTTTTTTTTTAATTAATAAATATATTTATTTTTAGGTAAAATAAACACAATAATACAATTTATGTCTAGTCTGGATGATTTAGTTCTTGTCACCCTGTTGTCCTCCCGTCGTGAAAAAAGGCTGTCCTCACTCAGGTCCGCATGGAGCTGGAGGGGGCGTGGCTTCCAGCTCCGGCTGGAAATCGGGAGATTTTCGGGAGAATATTTGTCCCGGGAGGTTTTCGGGAGAGGCGCTGAATTTCGGGAGTCTCCCGGAAAATTCGGGAGGGTTGGCAAGTATTTCATACAGCTGATAACAACGCAAGCGTAAGTATTTTTTTATTCCAGAAAGGCTAAATGGCAGCTAGTACCCAATGGCAACGGATGCTGCTTGACCACCACGCGGACTTGACGTCATTCTGAATCCAAGCAATTGGTTACCGCTTACGAAGACGTAACATTTTGTGCGGTCATATTCCTTTTTGCATCACTCCAACATAAGTACTCGTGGCGTTTTGACTGCTTTTTTCGCCATCAAACGGAGCCTGGCAGTCAAAACATCTTTATTAATGGACACACCCATAAAAATCCCTTTTTAAATGCCTATTTGTGATCATCCTAACCCTGTAATATGCCTCTCACAGTTATTAAAAACATTTCAAATTCAATTTAGCATTGGCTTAATATTGTTCTGAAAAACCTGCAGTTACACATCATGTCTTGTCAAAGCATTATCTTTTTCCCCCCCCTGCAGATAGTGCCATCAAACCACTTTCTATTTAAGTTAACATTAAAATAAGGAATTATTTACAGTTTTAAGCAGAGAAAAGGAGGATAAGTGGTAACGGACTGTACAAATTGTTTGCATCATCAGCATGAACTTGCTGCAGGTTCAGGGTCACATGTCGGATACAGTGCGGCTCTCTGAGCTGACACAATGCACTACTTATACTCTCTACTCTGCACCTGTGTTATGTTTTCATGCTGACAAAGGATGGGCTTTCCTCTTTGCGGCCTGCAAATCAGCTTTGTTTCCATGACTCACAACCCAAAATAGTGATGGCAGCCGCTGACTCTTAACCAGCAGCTCTTTGTAGTGAGAAGGGTTTGTTCACTCAAACATGGTGAGGTTGGTTGGTGATTTGTGTGGCCATGCGTATCACTCATTTGCTTGCACTGGCAAATAAATGCTGAGTGTGGAAAAATATACCTCACAAGGATGTTTGGGACATTATTTGTTCCTGTAGAGGCACTTTTGGTACTATAATTGTGCTTCTTTGTAGCTTGAAACAGCTCCATGTGTGATGTAGTGCAGTTGTTGCATCGGTGCAAACCACAACAACAAATCCATCCATCCATCCATCTTCTTCCGCTTATCCGAGGTCGGGTCGCGGGGGCAGCAGCTTAAGCAGGGAAGCCCAGACTTCCCTCTCCCCAGCCACTTCGTCCAGCTCCTCCCGGGGGACCCCGAGGCGTTCCCAGGCCAGCCGGGAGAGATAGTCTTCCCAGCGTGTCCTGGGTCTTCCCCGTGGCCTCCTACCGGTCGGACGTGCCCGAAACACCTTCCTAGGGAGGCGTTCGGGTGGCATCCTGACCAGATGCCCGAACCACCTCATCTGGCTCCTCTCGATGTGGAGGAGCAGCGGCTTTACTTTGAGCTCCCCCCGAATGACAGAGCTTCTCACCCTATCTCTAAGGGAGAGCCCCGCCACTCGGCGGAGGAAACTCATTTCGGCCGCTTGTACCCGTGATCTTGTCCTTTCGGTCATGACCCAAAGCTCATGACCATAGGTGAGGATGGGAACGTAGATCGACCGGTAAATCGAGAGTTTTGCCTTCCGGCTCAGCTCCTTCTTCACCACAACGGATCGATACAGCGTCCGCATTACTGAAGACGCCGCATAGATCCACCATCCACTCTTCCCTCACTCGTGAACAAGACTCCGAGGTACTTGAACTCCTCCACTTGGGGCAAGATCTCCTCCCAACCCGGAGATGGCACTCCACCCTTTTCCGGGAGAGAACCATGGACTCGGACTTGGAGGTGCTGATTCCCATCCCAGTCGCTTCACACTCGGCTGCGAACCGATCCAGCGAGAGCTGAAGATCTTGGCCGGAGGAAGCCATCAGGACCACATCATCTGCAAATAGCAGAGACCTAATCCTGCAGCCACCAAACCAGATCCCCTCAACGCCCTGACTGCGTCTAGAAATTCTGTCCATAAAGGTTATGAACAGAATCGGTGACAAAGGGCAGCCTTGGCGGAGTCCAACCCTCACTGGAAACGTGTCCGACTTACTGCCGGCAATGCGGACCAAGCTCTGGCACTGAGCATACAGGGAGCGGACTGCCACAATAAGACAGTCCGTTACCCCATACTCTCTGAGCACTCCCCACAGGACTTCCCGGGGTACACGGTCGAATGCCTTCTCCAAGTCCACAAAGCACATGTAAATAAATAAATAAATGATAAATGGGTTGTACTTGTATAGCGCTTTTCTACCTTCAAGGTACTCAAAGGTTGGGCAAACTCCCATGCACCCTCAAGGACCCTGCCGAGAGTATAGAGCTGGTCCACAGTTCCACGACCAGGACGAAAACCACACTGTTCCTCCTGAATCCGAGGTTCGACTAACCGGCGTAGCCTCCTCTCCAGTACACCTGAATAGACCTTACCGGGAAGGCTGAGGAGTGTGATCCCACGATAGTTGGAACACACCCTCCGGTTACCCTTCTTAAAGAGAGGAACCACCACCCCGGTCTGCCAATCCAGAGGTACCGCCCCCGATGTCCACGCGATGTTGCAGCAACAAATATAAATCTATTTTTTAATCAACCCCATTCAAGAAAGGGAGAATTTTACTTGTAAATATTGTGTTCCCAGTGATGGCCAGTAACAAGCTACAGGTAGCGAAGCTATGTAGCTTAACTATATTTTTCAGTAGCTTTTTTTTTGAACGAGTAGCGATTCCTGTAGCTTAGCTTCTTTTAGACTCATGTAGCGAGGTAGCGAATCCAGGCCAGAAAAATTCTAGAGAAAACACAATGACCTGGATTAATGAGAACACAATTGGCTAAGATTAGGGCAGGGGTCGGCAACCCGCGGCTCTATTTAGCGCCGCCCTAGTGGCTCTCTGGAGCTTTTTCAAAAATGTATGAAAAATGGAAAAAGATGAGGGGAAAAATATATATTTTTTGTGTTAATATGGTTTCTGTAGGAGGACAAACATGACACAAACCTCCCTAATAGTTATAAAGCACACTGTTTATATTAAACATGCTTTACTGATTCGAGTATTTGGCGAGCGCCGTTTTGTCCTACTAATTTTGGCGGTCCTTGAACTCACCGTAGTTTGTTTACAGGTATAACTTTCTCCGACTTTCTAGGACGTGTTTTATGCCACTTCTTTTTCTGTCTCATTTTGTCCACCACACTTTTAAGGTTGTGCATGAATGCACAAAGGTGAGTTTTGTTGATGTTATTGACTTGTGTGGAGTGCTAATCAGACATATTTGGTCACTGCATGACTGCAAGCTAATCGATGCTAACATGCTATTTAGGCTAGCTATATGTACATGTTGCATCATTATGCCTCATTTGTAACTATATTTGAGGTCATTTAGTTTCTTTTAAGTCCTCTTAATTCAATTTATATCTCATGACACACTATCTGTATGTAATATGGCTTTTATTTTTTTGAGGCTCCAGACAGATTTGTTTTTGTATTTTTGGTCCAATATGGCTCTTTCAACATTTTGGGTTGCCGACCCCTGGGTTAGGGTGAAATATTACGGAGGCATGATAGGGCAGGTCATCGAAACCAGGAAGCAAAATCAAAACAGACACACACTCATGTCACATGACGACGAGGGAGTCGGAGACAGAGGGACGCTTCAAGCTGACGACTCACAAAAAAAAACATACTAGATAATGGCGGAGAGATTCTCTCCCGCAGATTACAAACCCCGTTTCCATATGAGTTGGGAAATAGTGTTGGATGTATATATAAACGGAATACAATGATTTGCAAATCTTCATATTCAATTGAATGCACTACAAAGACAAGATATTTGATGTTCAAACTCATAAACTTTATTTTTTTTTGCAAATAATAATTAACTTAGAATTTCATGGCTGCAACACGTGCCAAAGTAGTTGGGAAAGGGCATGTTCACCACTGTGTTACATGACCTTTCCTTTTAACAACACTCAGTAAACGTTTGGGAACTGACGAGACACGTTTTTTAAGCTTCTCAGGTGGAATTCTTTCCCATTCTTGCTTGATGTACAGCTTAAGTTGTTCAATAGTCCGGGGGTCTCCGTTGTGGTATTTTAGGCTTCATAATGCGCCACACATTTTCAATGGGAGACAGGTCTGGACTACAGGCAGGCCAGTCTAGTACCCGCACTCTTTTACTATGAAGCCACGTTGCTGTAACACGTGGCTTGGCATTGTTTTGCTGAAATAAGCAGGGGCGTCCATGGTAACGTTGCTTGGATGGCAACATATGTTGCTCCAAAACCTGTATGTACCTTTCAGCATTAATGGCGCCATCACAGATGTGTAAGTTACCCATGTCTTGGGCACAAATACACCCCCATATCATCACAGATGCTGGCTTTTACACTTTGCGCCTATAACAATCCGGATGGTTCTTTTCCTCTTTGGTCCGGAGGACACGACGTCCACAGTTTCCAAAAACAATTTGAAATGTGGACTCGTCAGACCACAGAACACTTTTCCACTTTGTATCAGTCCATCTTAGATGAGCTCAGGCCCAGTGAAGCCGACGGCGTTTCTGGGTGTTGTTGATAAACGGTTTTTGCCTTGCATAGGAGAGTTTTAACTTGCACTTACAGATGTAGCGACCAACTGTAGTTACTGACAGTGGGTTTCTGAAGTGTTCCTGAGCCCATGTGGTGATATCCTTTACACACTGATGTCGCTTGTTGATGCAGTACAACCTGAGGGATGGAAGGTCACAGGCTTAGCTGCTTACGTGCAGTGATTTGAACCCTTTGATGATATTACGGACCGTAGATGGTGAAATCCCTAAATTCCTTGCAATAGCTGGTTGAGAAAGGTTTTTCTTAAACTGTTCAACAATTTGCTCACGCATTTGTTGACAAAGTGGTGACCCTCGCCCCACCCTTGTTTGTGAATGACTGAGCATTTCATGGAATCTACTTTTATACCCAATCATGGCACCCACCTGTTCCCAATTAGCCTGTTCACCTGTGGGATGTTCCAAATAAGTGTTTGATGAGCATTCCTCAACTTTATCAGTATTTATTGCCACCTTTCCCAACTTCTTTGTCACGTGTTGCTGGCATCAAATTCTAAAGTTAATGATTATTTGCAAAAAAAAAAAAATGTTTATTACTTCGAACATCAAATATGTTGTCTTTGTAGCATATTCAACAGACACAATTTCCCAACTCATATGGAAACAGGGTTTGTAGATTTTTCCTCCAAGAAACCCACAATAATGCGTGTCCTTAGCCATGTTCAGACAGATGTTTGCGTTTTAGAGAAAACCATGCCCAAAACCTTAGTTCTTAGTTGCTTACTCTGTACACCAAAATCATAACTGCTCTCTTCATCCAACACAAATGTAGGAACACACATTTAAGGGGAGTTGAGTTCATGAAAGGTTTTACTACACATAACCATGACTAACTGTTCCCAAACACACATTGTTTTTGTTGTTGTTGTTGTCAAGATAAAGATAGATGCTGTTTTTTTACTGTAGGGCAGTGAATAACATTATAGGGGTGGGCCAAAGAAAAGGCATACTAAAATAAATACATACAGTGGGCTGCGGCGACCCCTAGGGGTAGTTGTTATTTGGTCCATTTGTACACTCAGTTACAATAAAATGTATATTATACATGTGGGTCCATAGATATCAATGCCGTTAAATGGGGGTCTGGAGTTTATCCATCCATCCATCCATCTTCTTCCGCTTATCCGAGGTCAGGTCGCGGGGGCAGCAGCCTAAGCAGGGAAGCCCAGACTTTCCTCTCCCCAGCCACTTCGTCCAGCTCCTCCCGGGGGATCCCGAGGCGTTCCTAGGCCAGCCGGGAGACATAGTCTTCCCAACGTGTCCTGGGTCTTCCCCGTGGCCTCCTACCGGTTGGACGTGCCCTAAACACCTCCCGAGGGAGGCGTTCGGGTGGCATCCTGACCAGATGCCCGAACCACCTCATCTGGCTCCTCTCCATGTGGAGGAGCAGTGGCTTTACTTTGAGCTCCCCCCGGATGGCAGAGCTTCTCACCCTATCTCTAAGGGAGAGCCCTGCCACCCGGCGGAGGAAACTCATTTCGGCCACCTGTACCCGTGATCTTGTCCTTTCGGTCATAACCCAAAGCTCATGACCATAGGTAAGGATGGGAACGTAGACCGACCGGTAAATTGAAAGCTTTGCCTTCCGGCTCAGCTCCTTCTTCACCACAACGGATCGATACAGCGTCCGCATT